>NC_057812.1:298380062-298480772 GCF_018294505.1 Triticum aestivum
GGGGGAGACAGCGGCACCGAGGCGCAGCGAGGAGGAGTCGGGGAAGATGACGGGGAGGCGGGGTCGGGGAGACGGCGGTAAGGCTGGGTCGAGGGAGACGACGGCGAGGCGGGGTCAAGGGAGACGGCGGCGGAGAGCGAGGGCAGGGGCTCTGGCAAGGTCGAGGTCGAGGGGGAGGAGCACAGGCGTACAGCGACATCAAGGGCAGACTCCAACGAGGGCGAGGGCAGGGGCTACGGCGGAGGCGACGAGGGGAGAAGAGAGAGTGGGGAATTGGGGGAGAAAGCAGAGGAGGGAAGCCCGCGTGGGGGTTATGTCAAAATAGCTTTAGCAGTAGCGTGGGAAAAGAAAACGCGCTGGTACTAAAATCCACAGCAGTAGCGCGCTCCTCACAAACTCGCTACTGCTAAGCTGGGCCCGTCCTGTGGACAAGTTCAAACTTAGCAGTAGCGCCCTACCCTAAAAGAGCTCTACTACTAATTTGATAGCAGTAGCGCGGTTTGTCGAAGGGCGCTACTACTATACCTAGCATATCGGCAATGGTGTGGGAATTATAGTAGTAGCGTGTTTTATTCTTGCCGCGCTACTGCTAAGTGGATAGCATTAGCGCCCTTTCTGACCACGCGCTACTGCTAAGTAGTGTTCAAGGGAATTATAGTAGTAGCGTGTTTTATTCTTTCCTCATTTTAAGACGCGCTACTGGTAAGATTCTGTGTATAAGGTTTTTCCTAGTAGTGTTCAAGTGTCGTCCAAAAGGTGCTTCTTCATCCGATTGTGCAAACTTGTTCCTTGCATCCGCCATCCTAAAGAGTAGAAAATGGAGAGGAGTCAGAAATGAGAAGAGCGTAGTGATCTAGGTCTTTAGCTTAGTGGTCGTGTCCTATAGTCAGCATGTGCTCTGATACCATCTTGTAGCGACCAGACCTCAAATAGTCTGATCTCTGTGCATTAGTGGCATCCCTAGATCGGTAATGCTGACATGCACAATACTTGAGGATTTATAACAGAGTAGCAATCACACACTTATTACATCGAATGTCTTAAAAGAGAACTTATTATAATAAATATGTCTTAAGTCCATCTAATACGATAACAGCGGAAGGCTTGGAAGATAAAGTGAGTCCATCAACTCCAACGGCATCACTGAGTGAAAGACCACGGCCTAAGGCTCCTTACTCTTCGTCTGAGAAGTCTGCAACATGATACGTTGCAGCCCGAAACGGGTCAGCACATGGAATATGCTGGCAGTGTAACACAAGAGAGTAATGAACAATGTAAAGCTATCACTACATGCATATATGGCTGGTGGAGGCTGTATGGTTAATAGGTTTTGCGAAAAGCCAATTTTTCCCTGCTGCAAAGGAATATATTTTTCTTAACTACAAAGTTGGTTGAAAAAAAATATTGTGAAGGTAAACCCCCTCTTAGTCCCAATTAAAAGTAATTAATAACCCAACAAAATTAACTTAGAGTGATGAGATCCACATGATAGTCCAAGAACTAGATACTCAAGATGTCCATAACTAGGGACACGGCTAACCATGATTAGTTTGTACACTCTGCAGAGGTTTGTGCACTTTTCCCCACAAGACTCGATCTCCTCCATTTGATTTCTCGCACTACATAATGTTTGAGAAACGGATGACCGAGACACAGTCTTTCCGAAGAGGTCCCCTTAACCGATAGATAGGCCGATACACCTACAATCCCCTACATCTGCTAGCCCATCATGGAAAGGTTTCCCACAACTTACTCAACTATGCCAGAGCCCATAATGGCATGTGGCTGCACACGGAAGTTTCCAGCATGAATAATCTTATGATCCCTTTGAGCCTGGGTGGCGGTCCATAGGAAAATCACACGGTACCCCGGGATTTCCAAAAATACAGGCAATCACTAGTTTCCACAGGTGCCTCAATCCACCCAGATGTGTATTAAAGTTGCCACCTTAAGTGAACCATTAATTAACAACTCACATCTATCATGGACACTCTCAAACCCAATCCACGTCTACGAGTATAGCATGGCAATATAAGCATAATGTATAAGTAACTCCCAAGGTTTGATAATAAAACAGGTGAATAGGTACTACCTCATCTAATTCCAAGCCCACAATTTATTCAGATCCTAACCATGCAATTGTTTGAGGGTTGATCTGATGCAATAAAACTGGGTAGTAAAGTGTTACTTGCCTTGCTGATGATCCGTGAAACCTAGAGACTCGATGTAGCACGCTTCGCACTCCGGGTACTCTATCACAATCAAACAAGCATACAATAAGCAATCAAGCAAGGGCATGGGTAAAAATCAAATAAAAGATCTAACCAGAAGGTTCATCTTAAGAACTCCGGTTTGCAAAAAGAATCAAATCAAACGAAGCAACAAAACTCAAACGGCGAAAGAAACAAGCTTCGTTTATTAATCTGGACTAATTTCCAATTTTACAGTAGCAAAAACTTGTTTAAGTTGGTTAAACAGAAAGAGGGCTTCGAGAAGAAACTCTAGGCGCTTGAATCACCTAATTCCTATAAACGAGCGAAAAGTTATACTAAAATGAAAATCGGATCAGAAATCGCGATCAAAAATAATCGCGGAAAATCTGAGAAAAAGAAAAACTAATGGACAGGCTAACGAACGAACGTTCGCTACCTGCGGCTAAACGGTGAAAACCTTTCGTTAAAATGAACATCCGCTAAATAACTAAATCAAAAAAAACTGATCTAAAAATAAAAAACGGAATCTAGGGTTTTCGAAAAAACCGATCGGTTTTCTCGCGAAAACCGAGGCGGCTACGTCGAGTCCGGCGAGGTCCAGTGAGACAACGGCAGCGGCGGGGTGGCTCCGGTGCGGCGGGTCAGCAACGGCGGCCCGCGGGGCGGCGGCGATGCGGGCGGCGGGGCGGCTCGGTGGCGCGGGCAGCTTGGCGGCGCGGGCGGCGTGGCGGTGGGGCGGCTTGGCGCGGCTAGGGTTTGGGCGCGGGCGGGGGTGGGCTTCGGCGGCGGGGCTGGCGCGGCTTATAAAGCCCCCGGAGCGGAGTCCCACTCGGGTACGGCCTGGAGTCGGTTCCTCTTTTTTTTTAAATAATTCCGACGTGCAGAAAAAGAAAGAGAAGAATTACTAAACGGACTCCACAAATCCCGAAATAAATTTTCCCCGTCCTTCAAAAATATGCCGGACAAGGTGAACATTTATTTGGGCCTAAAATGCAATTTTGAAAAATGCACATTTTTCCTAATTCAAATAAAGTAGCGATAAAACTCTGAAAAAAATCTTATTTGATTTTAATATTAAATCTACGATATTTCTTTATTTTGAGGAAGTCATTTTATCCTCTCTCTTTTATTTTTTATAAAAGAAATATTCGAAGGGAAAATAATTAAAATCAAACGATCCTCTTTTCAAAATTCAAGAAAACTCGAATATGAAAATAATGAAATCCCCAACTCTCTCTGTGGGTCCTTGAGTTGCGTAGAATTTCTCGGATCAACCAAAATGCAATAAAATATGATATGCAATGATGATCTAATGTATAACATTCCAAATTGAAAATTTGGGATGTTACAAGTTCATCAAGTGGGCGGAGGTGGAGCCCGTGCGCACCATCCCCGCTGGCTCAGGTGTCAAGTTCATCTAGGGCCTCGTGAGCCGCTTCGATGTTACAATGACTCCCAATTCACAAGCAACCTCTTCACGACATATTGTGCTAACCTTGGAACACAGATTTGTTACGCTTCAGTGGCACACCCACGGAGCAATGGCCAGGCTGAGCGCTCTAACGTGGAGGTCCTGAGGGATTTCAAGACAAGGAGCTTCAAGAAGAAGCTTGAGGCCTGCGGTAGGGGTTGGATCGATGAGCTTCAGTCCATGTTGTGGTCCATCTGCACCACCGTGCCTAAGCCCACCGGCTAGACCCCATTCTTCCTCGTCTACGGGGCTGAGGCGGTCCTCACGCACGAGATCAAGCGTCGTTCCCCGCCGAGTCCTAGCGTTCGATGAGGAACGTCAGTATTCCTCATGGGGAACGGATCTCGTGCTCGGGGAGGAGGCCCATCGCCAAGCCTCGCTTCGCACAGTGAGGTACCAGCAGGCGCTGCAGCGTTACCATTACCACAGCATCCGCTCCCGAAATCTCGTGGTTGGAGACCTCGTCTTGAGGCGGGTCCTCTCCACGGAGGGCTTCATAAGCTCTCACCCATGTGGGAGGGACCGTTCAGGATCACCCACGTCTCCAGGCCCGACGCCGTATGCCTGCAGACGCAGGACGGGGTCCCCATCCAGAATTCTTGGAACATCCAGCATCTTCGCAAGTTCTACCCATGACACTCTCACGTAATAATGAGTGGGGTTGTACACGCCTCGGAGTCTCCAGGTGCGCCGCCTCTCGGCCCCATGGGGGCTCCCGCCCATGCCCAAGTGGAAGCCCCATGCTCCGCGCTGGTGGACAACATGGTCTTACAGCGACTATGCCCACGCCTAGTGGAGGCCCCATGCTCCGCGCTGGTGGGAAGACTAGCATAGGCGCCGGATGCGGCTTTTTCTTTCGATTGGTCTTGTAACCAATTTGCCACTTTCTGGAATGAAGTTTGAAGTTCTTGCATATTAGTTTGAAAAGGGGTGGGACTTTCTTTTTCCTCCTTCCAGTGTTTTTCTCTCCTTGAATCTCATTTTTGGAGGAAGTGGCGCTTGCTCGTTGCTCCCTCCCACACGTCCCGCAAGCGGGGGCTGGGCACGGTGTTACGCTCAGGCTAGCCCCGGCGACATGGGAGCCCTAGGCCGCAATGGCCGTGGGTCCGCCTGCATGCACACCTCGCCAAGGCCTTGGCGTCCGAATCCTCGCGTGACGCTCTTGAGAGAGCCAACAGGCACGAATAGCTTTCGACCCCTGGCCTCAGGAGCGTTTATCTCCTGGCCTTCCCGAGAATCACGACCCAGCATGCCAGCAATGATCGCCCCTCGCTCGAGGGCTCTGGACACAAGATGAGTGCCAAGGAAGAGTGGCCGGATAAAAATCGGCACGATCTGATGAATTATGGAGGAATCCTACATCGAGTACTCTTTACATCTCCACAAGATCCGACGCCTGGCGGATGCATCTGTGGAGGCTCTGTAGCCCCACAAACCCCCCAGCGACCTTGCGTGCTGCGAGCCCCTTGAGGCCCCGGAGTGACCCAGTCCATAAGGGGGGAGCCTCCTCAGGACCCCAGGGGTGTACCTAGGATCAAGGCTCCTGAGGAGTACGCCCCCATGACGCAGCAGCGCGCCAAGGGTCACGAGCGCACCAATATAAGTTACCCTAATCGCGCCAGGAAGGAACCATTCAATTAATAACAATATAAATGCTAGAACATGAACAGGAAACATGGGTATAAAGGCGCAAGCGCCGCAGTTCATTACACGCCCCCACGGGGCTCTTCATGGTTCTTAATGCAGCAAATAAAAAAGGCAAAGAAGCGGACTCCCGAGGACCGCTACTCCTGAACCTGGTTCTGACGCTGCCCACGCTCAGTAGGAGTCCTCCTCCTCCTTGACGGGGGCATGGCGGCATGGCAAATCGGCGTCCTCCTAGGCGGGAAAGTGACGGCGCGGAGGCCCAGCCTCCTCCTTGGTCCGGGTGCAGCGACATGGCGGCTCGTCGTAGTCGTCATTGCTCAAGCTTCCCCCGAGAGAGGCATCACTGCTGCCAGAGGTGCCGCGGCCGTCACCAAGGGCAAGTTCACCAAGGAGGACGCCGCTGCCACGATGTTTGTCGTCATCAGAGAGGTGGTCACTGTCGTTGTCGTCGCCCTCGGTGCAGCACCCCAAGCGCCTGCCGTCTTCCCCGAAGACCTTGATGAAGAGCGTCGCCACCCTGCTATACTTAAGGTGGAGGGTACGTCTCCCCTGCAAGCCGCGGGTGCGGGCGAATGTCTGCCACCCGCGGTTCAGGACCTCGACCTCTACCCACGAGGCCTTGTTGCAGCAATCGTCGGCCTGCAGCCACAGGCCGACAGGTCCGCTGACCGACAGCCCCTCCGTGAAGAAGTGTAGGAGCTTGAGCCAAGTGCCCTCTGGCCTTTCCACCCACACGACAAACTCTTGGGCCGTGTCGCCCGTGTGGGATCGCGGGAGCGGTGGCCGGACGGCCAAGTGGGCCTTCCACCTCGACCATGGCCGCCACGGCTTCCGCGACCGTTCCCACAGGAGGTGCCCTTCCCACGGTCGCCAGAGGCAATGCGGACTCCCGTGGCGGTGCGCTCGCGCCCCTGGGAAACTGTGACCGGTGTCGCGGTGGACTACCTGCATGCACTTTTCTATCAAATGCCCAACAATAATTTGTTCACCCACCGTATGCTATGTGTTTGAGAGGGAAGCCTCTGGTCAAAACTATGGCCCCTGGGTCTACCTTTATCATATTACAAAATGCAGAATTACATTACTGCAATTTTTTTGCAATTTATCTATCTACCACTACGAGATTTGATCCTTGCAATTAATGAGTTCAAGGGGATTGACAAACCTCTTACCCGCGTTGGGTCAAGTATTTTCTTTTGTGTGTGCATGTGTTGTTCACGAGGCTTTGTGTGATTCTCCTATTGGTTCGATAAACTATCATTCTCACTAAGAGAAATATTTATCTCTACTGTACACCATCTCCCCTCCTCTTCAAGGAAAATCCCAACGCAGCTCACAAGTAGCAGGAAGAATTTCTGGCACCGTTGTTGGCGAGACATCACCAAAACCTATCAAGTACCTTCGCACAAACTATCATCTACTTGATCTCCTTTTTATTTGCCTTTGCCTCTCGTTTTCATCTCCCGCACTTCTCATTAAATACAAAAACGCAACATATTTTGTTTGCTTTGTTAGTTTGCTCGTCGCTATGTCTAGTGTTACTATCCCTCCTTTATCACAGATTTTGAAGTTCTTTACTTAAAACAAAAACAAGGTGAAAATCTCAAAGATGCTTGGTATAGAATAATGGAATCTTATAGTATATGCACTGCTACTTGTGAGCTGTGTTCGGATTTCCTTGAAGAGGAGAGGATAATGTAGTACGGTAGAGATAAGTATTTCCCTCAGTTAAGAACCAATGTTATCAATAGGAGAACCACACAAGACCTCGTGAACAACACCTACACACCAAAGAACAAATACTTGCACCCAACGCAAACAAGGAGTTATCAATCCCTTGGCAGTTAATTGCAAGGATCAAATCTCATAGTGATAGATAGATAAACAAAAACACAAAATAAAATAATGATAAATAAATTGCAGCAAGGTATGTTTGGATTTTATATATGATAAAGATAGGCCTAGGGGCCATAGTTTTCACTAGAGGCTTCTCTCTCGAACAAAAATCATATGATGGATAAACAAATTACGTTTGGGCAATTGGTAGAAAAGCGCATAGTTATGATGATATCCAAGGCAATGATCATGTATATAGGCATCACATTCGAGATAAGTAGACCAACTCCTTCCTGCATCTACTATTATTACTCCACGCATCGACCGCTATCCAGCGTGCTCTAGAGTATTAAGTTCATAAAGAACGGAGAAACGCCTTAAGGAAGATGACATGCTGTAGACAAAGTAAATCCAATCAATATGAATAAACCCCGTCATTTTACCCTTAATGGCAACAATACAAATACGTGTCTTGTCTGTTGGCGTTCTGGGATCGGGGGTACCCAAATCTGCCAGTCCACGGCCCATGGCGTGGCTCCCTCGACGGTCTCGTATGGCCCAACGGCAAGGCCTCCAAGACAAGACCCTCGAGAGGCCCCCAGCCTCGCGAGGAAAATGACACTGATACGTCTCCATCGTATCTATAATTTTTTATTGTTCCATGCCAATATTATACAACTTTCATATACTTTTGGCAACTTTCTATACTATTTTTGGGACTAAAATATTGATCCAGTGCCTAGTGCCAGTTCCTGTTTGTTGCATTTTTTGTTTCATAGAAAATCGATATCAAACAAAGTCCAAACGCGATAAAAACTTACGGAGATTGTTTTGGAATATATGTGATTTTTGGGAAACATAATCAACGTGGGACGATGCCCGGGGAGTCCACAAGGAACGAGGGCACGCCCTAGGGGGTAGGGCGCGCCCTGGGCCCTTGTGGCCACTCTGTAAGGTGGTTCGTGCCCTTCTTTCGCCACAAGAAAGCTAATATCCGGATAAAAATCGTATTAAAATTTCCTCCCAATCAGAGTTATGGATCTCCGGAATTTAAGAAACGGTGAAAGGCTAGAATCTAGGAGCGTGGAAACACAAGGAAACGGAGAGAGAGATCCAATCTCAGAGGGGCTCCAACCCCTTCGCCGCCATGGAGGCCATGGACCAGAGGGGAAACCCTTCGCCCATCTATGTGGAAGGTCCAGGAAGAAGAAGGAGGAGGGGGCTCTCTCCCCCTCTCTCCCGGTGGCGCCGGAACACCGTCGGCTCTCCCCCTCTATGTAGCAGTGTAACACCTTGTAACGCCCTCGATGCGGCTATATCTCCCACGTGTCGAAGCACGACTTAGAGGCATAACCGCATTGAAAGCAATGTCGCAAGTGAGGTAATCTTCACACAACCCATGTAATACATAAGGGAAAGAGATACATAGTTGGCTTACAATCGCCACTTCACACAATACATGAATAAAGCATTACATCATCCAGATACAATCAAGGTCCGACTACGGAACCAAAATAAAAGAAGACTACCCCAAATGCTACACAGATCCCCGATCGTCCCAACTGGGCTCCACTACTGATCAACTGGAAAACGGAACAACATAAAGAACACGGTCTTCATAGAGCTCCTCCGTGAGCTTGGTTGCGTCATCTGCACGATTCAACGACACCTGCAAGCTGGTTTTAGAAGTATCTGTGAGTCATGGGGACTCAGCAATCTCACACCCTCGCGATCAAGACTATTTAAGCTTATGGGTAAGGTAAAGGTATGATGTGGAGCTGCAGCAAGCGACTAGCATATATGGTGGGTAACATATTCGCAAAAGAGAGCGAGAAGAGAAGGCAAATGCACGGTCGAACAACTATGATCAAGAAGTGATCCTAGAACAACCTACATCAAGCATTACTCCAACACCGTGTTCACTTCCCGGACTCCGCCGAGAAGAGACCATCATGGTTACACACGCGGTTGATGCATTTTAATTATGATCAACTTCGGGTTTTCTACTACCGGCATTAACAAATTCCCATCTGCCCATAACTGCGGGCACGGCTTTCGAAAGTTCAAATCCCTGCAGGGGTGTCCCAACTTAGCCCATCACAAGCTCTCACGGTCAACGAAGGATATTCCTTCTCCCGAGACAATCCGACCAGACTCGGAATCCCGGTTACAAGACATCCTCTACAATGGTAAAACAAGTCCAGCAAGACCGCCCGATGCGCCGACATCCCGATAGGAGCTGCACATATCTCGTTCTCAGGGCACACCGGATAAGCAATCCGTACAACTAAAACCAGCCCTCGAGTTTCCCCGAGGTGGCGCTGCAAGGGGCTCTAGTTTGGACCAACAGTTAGACAAGCACTGGCCCGGGGGGGTTAAAATAAGATGACCCTCAGGATGCGCGACTCCTAAGGGAAAAAGTCTAGGTGGCAAATGGTAAAACCAATGTTGGGCTTTGCTGGAGGAGTTTTATTCAAGGCGAACTGTCAAGGGGTTCCCATTATAACCCAACCATGTATGGAACGCAAAATTCAGGAACATAACACCGATATGACGGAAACTAGGGCGGCAAGAGTGGAACAAAACACCAGGCATAAGACCGAGCCTTCCACCCTTTACCAAGTATATAGATGCATTAAGTAAATAAGAGGTATTGTGATATCCCAACAATAATATCCATGTCCCAACAAGGAACAAACTCCAATCTTCACCAGCAACTAACAACACTATAAGAGGGGCTGAGCACAGCGGTAACATAGCCAAACAACGGTTTGCTAGGACAAGGTGGGTTAGAGGCTTGGCTTAGCAATATGGGAGGCATGATAAGCAAGTGGTAGGTATCGTAGCATAGGCATAGCAAAAGAGCGAGCAACTAGCAAGCAAAGATAGAAGTGATTTCGAGGGTATGGTCATCTTGTCTGAAATCCCACAAGGAAGAAGAACGAGTCCATTAAGAAGACAAACAAACGTAGTTGAACGGGTCCTCACAAACATGACGTTATCGGAACCAACCCGAAGAAGCAACATCGGAAAGAAAGCAAACAACATAGTAAACAACCACCACATAATCATGGCATGATGCACAATCAAGTATGATGCATGTCCGGTTTAATGAAGCATGGCATGGCAAAATGCACAAACAATCCTACAACGTAAGTGGAGCTCAACATGCAACTCCATTGCATATTGACGAAACACCACATGACTTATTTAGTTCGATCTTGTTTATGTACCCAACAATATTAAATGTTGTTAAACATGGCAATAGGGTGAAGCAAAATAAAACTACCTATCTAGGCAAGTTTAAATGAGGCCGGAACAACAAACAACAAGTCCAGAAAAATCCTCATATGCATATTTTAGGTTTGGTACTGATCTGCCCTAAACACAATTTTAGAGTTGTTAAACATGCAAAGTAAGGCCACCATGTTAAACTAGGCATAACTCTACCCCATTTACATATAAAGTTTGTTAGGTTTGGAGCTACGGTTATTTAGTTATGAAATAAATCATTTTACCAAGTTAATTAAGCAAGTTTAAACAAACAACATCTTAATTATTTTAAACATATATGAAAGCTGGATATTATTAAACTAGATGAAATTCTAAGCAAGTTTCATATATAATTTATTTAGATCCGATGCACGGTTGTGAAGTTATTAAATGCATGAAGTTTAGGGGGCTTTCTATAAAATAGTAATTCGCTGGATAAACGGACAAATTCATGGAACGGAAAAAAACATAACATGGGCCAGATCTGCTGGGACTGGGCTACTCATATTGGGCCTTATTTTGCCGGGCCAAAATAGTGGCTGGGCCTCGGGCGCTGGACGTAGGAGCGGGCCTGGGGGAGCTGGGACAGTGGAAGGAGGCAGGCTGACGCAGCGGGTCAGCGAGAGTCAACGCGGGCGCTCGGGCGAGGCGTTCGTCCTCTTCCTGGTTCGAAAGAAGCAGAGCAGCTCGACAGGGGCTCAGCGGGCATGGCGTCATGGTGTCGGGACTCGACGGAGATGAAGCAGGCGAGGTGGGAGAGGGTTGTGGGGGTCGAGAACGGGCGTGGCGGCGCCGATCTCCTCTGGATCTGGCGCGACGGCATCGGACGCTGACGAGGGCACTCGGCGGGGCGGTTGCTTCCTCGAGCACCATGAGAGAACTCCTGAGAGAGAGAAAACAGAGAGACACCGGGGCATGAGAGAGAGATTAGGGAAGGGGAATGGGATGGAGAGGGCGCGAGGGGACCCTGGCCTGATCCGGCGGCTCCGCTGCTGCTACTGGACAACGAGGAGGAGGCAGGAGCAGGGCCTCGGTTGCTGCTGCTGCGGTGGCGCTCGACGAGGTCTGGTGGCTGCGCTGGTTTGGGGAACGCGGAAACTGAGGAGGAGCAGTGTGGTGGGATTGGTTCGATGGGACAACGAGGAGGAGACAAGGGGAGGTTTGTGGTTGGCTGTGGGTGAGATTCCGATGGGGATTTGGGGAATAAGTGCGGCGGCGGCGGTAGGGACAAGTGCCTAGAAGTTAGGGTTTGGTCTAGATTTAGACTAGAGAGTATATATATAAAGAAAGAGGGAGACATTTAGGGGCTAATCCGTCCCTCCGATCGTAATCGGACGGTCGGGAAAAATAGACTAGGAAGTCCAATTGAAAAAACGGAGATGTTGTGTAGATGTTTGGGGATGATCCAGATACAATGGTGACGACTGCCCAGGGCGGGTCCGGGACAGCTTTTCGGGCACGCGCGCGAGGAGGGCCGCGGGCTGACGAGAGAGGTTAGGTTGGACCTGGCGGTAGGTAGTGGGCTGTGTAGACGGTCTTGAGCTGGGAGAAGAGAAGGGAGGGAGGCCCGGCGACTGTTTCCGGAGACCAAAAACGTCCGACGTTTGACCGACTATATTGTCGCTATAGGGGCATCAAACAAACTCCGAATGCGATGAAACTTGGCAGGCAGCCTACCTACAACACAACAACACTGCATGCCAGCTTTCAACCCATTCCGAGAACATTTTTCGGCCACTTATAAAATAATATTTTGGACGTGCCGCGGGCGCGTGCAAGTGTATCTGGGCTCAGAACGGAAAACGGACGGAACTGGGGAAACCCGGACGAATGCAAGTTTTGAAAAACATGCAGATGCAATGCGCATGATGACATGACAATATGTAACACGCAAGCAAATGCCATGGCAACAATGTCGAATAACTGGAAGACACCTGGCGCATCGGTCTCGGGGCGTCACACACCTCTTCTCCCCGCTGCAATCTCTTCTTAAACATGGTGCTCAATGCTATATATTATTTCCCAATGATGTATGGCTATCTGATACGTCTCCAACATATCTATAATTTTTGGTTGTTCCATGCTATTATATTATCTGTTTTGGATGTTTTATATGCATTAATATGCTATTTTATATTATTTTTGGGACTAACCTATTAACCTAGAGCCTAGTGCCAGTTTCTATTTTTTCCTTGTTTTAGAGTTTTGCAAAAAAGGAATACCAAACGGAGTCCAAACGGAATGAAACCTTCATGATGATTTTTCTTGGACCAGAAGACATCCAAAGGACTTGGAGTGCAAGTCAGGGAAGCCACAAGGTTCCCACAAGGACGGAGGGCACGCCCAGGCGAGTAGGGCGTGCCCCCACCCTTGTGGGCCCCTCATGACTCCACCGACCTATTTCTTTCGCCTATATATTCTCAAATATTCCAAAACCTACCAGGAGAGCCATGAAAACAATTTTCCACCACCGCAACCTTCTATACCAGTGAGATCCCATCTAGGGGCCTTTTCCGGTGTCCTGTCGGAGGGGGATTCGACCATGGAGGGCTTCTACATCAACACCATTGCCTCTTCATGAAGCGTGAATAGTTTACCTTAGACCTATGGGTACATAGCTAGTAGCTAGATGGCTTCTTTTCTCTCTTTGATTCTCAATACCATGTTCTCCTCGATGTTCTTGGAGATCTATTCGATGTAATACCTTTTTGCGGTGTGTTTGCCGAGATCCAATGATTGTGGATTTATGATCAGCTTATCTATGAATATTATTTGAATCTTCTCTAAATTATTATATACATGATTTGATATCTTTGCAAGTCTCTTCGAACTATCGATTTGGTTTGGCCAACTAGATTGGTTTTTCTTGCAATGGGAGAAGTGCTTAGCTTTGGGTTCAATCTTGCGATGCTTAATCCCAGTGACAGAAGGGGGACTGACACGTATTGTATTGTTGCCATTGAGGATAACATGATGGGGGTTTTCATATTGCTTGAGTTTATCCCACTACATCATGTCATCTTACTTAATGCGTTACTCTGTTCTATGAACTTAATACTCTAGATGCAGGCAGGAGTCGGTCAATGTGTGGAGTAATAGTAGTAGATGCAGGCAGGAGCCGGTCTACTTGACACGGACGTAATGCCTATATTCATGATCATTGCCTTAGATATCATCATAACTTTGCGCTTTTCTATCAATTGCTCGGTAGTAATTTGTTCACCCACCGTAATAATTTCTATCTTGAGAGAAGCCTCTAGTGAAACCTATGGCCCTCGGGTCTATTTTCCATCGTATAACACTACAGGAATCAGGCACTTTGCCGTCTGCCATGGCTAACGACAAAGGCATGCATGGCAGACGGCAAAGGCCTTTGCCTTCAGCCAGCAGACGGCACCACATCCGGCTGAACAAACTATGGCAAAGGACACTTTGCCGTCTGCTGGCTGATGGCAAAGCTCTTTGTCGTCTGCCAGCAAAAGGCAAAGAGCCTATATAGCCCCTGTTTTTTCTTAAATTCATTCAATTTCACAGAATTTCACAAATATACATATATATACACACACACATTTGAAAATACTTTCAATAAGCATACCAACACATGAATCGTGAAGAGAGGCACATATGCAACATATAGCCAACATATCCAACAACAAACATACAATGGTTTCATCCATACATACATATATAGGTCGCAAGTTTCACATCATTCATCGTACAAAATCAAACAAAAAGGAAACACATGGATAAGAGTAGACTCCATCAACGCAAGCTTCCTCATCTAAAGCAAATCTGCAAATTGGGAAAGAAGAAAGTTAGAAGAAGAAGAAGAAGACTAGCTAGAACAAGAAGAAGAAAAAGAAGAAGAAGAAGAATTTTTCTTCTCTTTCTTTTTCTCCTCTCCTCTTCTTTATCTTCCTCTTCTAACTAAGGTAGGTAAAAATGCCATTTTTTAGCTAAGCTAGGTAAAAATGCTAAGTGTAGCTCATTTTAGAGCTAAGCTAGGTAAATAGGTCATTTTGGAGCTTAGTAAGGTTATTATGTCATTTTTGAGGAAAATAAGCTAAGTCTGTGTCATTTTGGAGGTAACCAAGTTATCATGCGATTTTTGACCTAAGTATGCTAAGTATGTCATAAATGAACAGAAGAAGCTAAGTATAGGTCATTTTGGAGCTAAACCAAGGTTATCATGCTATTTTTTACCTAAGTATGTCATAAATGAACTAAAGAGGCTAAGTATAGGTCATTTTTTAGCCAACCTAGGTAGTTATGCCATTTTTGAGCTAACTAAGCATATTTATTCATTTTGGAGGACAAAAAGGTAAGTGTAGGTCATTTTAGAGCTATCCTGGTTAAAATCGGTCATTTTGGAGCTAGGTAAGGTTATTTTGTCATTTTGGAGGAAAATAAACTAATTATATGATGGTTTGGAGCTAAACCAAGGTTATTATGCCATTTTTACCTAAGTAAGCTAATTATGTCATAAATGAACTAGGTAAGCCATGTATAGATCACTATTGAGCTATCCTAGGTAGTTGTGCCATTTTTTAGCTAACTAAGCATATTAAGTCATTTACAAGGACAAAAATGCTATGTATAGGTCATTTTATAGCTATCCTATGTAAAGTTTGTCAATTTGGAGCTAAGTAAGGTTATTATACCATGTTCATGGAAAATAAGCTAAGTATAGGTCATTTTGGAGATAAACCAAGGTTATTATGCCATTTTTTACCTAAGTGAGCTAATTATGTCATATTGAGCTAGCTAAGCTAAGTATAGATCATTATTGAGCTATCCTAGGTAGTTATGCCATTTTTAGCTAACTAAGCATATCAAGTCATTTTGGAGGAAAAATGCAAAGTATAGGTCATTTTATAGCTTTCCTAGGTAAAATATGTCATTTTGGAGCTAAGTAAGGTTATTATATCATTTTCGAGGAAAATAAGCTAAGTATAGGTTGTTTTGGAGCTAAGTAGATCATTTCTTAAGCTAAGTATGCATTTCTTAAGCAAAACACTTGGGAAAACATACCATCATCACGGAGGTGAAGGACCGATCGGGTTTGGGCCAATGCCAGACGGAGAAGGAACGGTCGGGGTTGCGCCAGTGCCAGACGGAGAAGGATCGGTCGATGCTTCTCGGGAGGCATGCTGCACCAAAGATCATTTGCAATGTCTCGTTAGCATGATGCAACTGAAATGTGAATACTAGTAACTAATGACCATTCAAATGAAACTCACCGTGGGTGCTATGCCAATCCGGGGCATCGACGGAGGGGTCTGGCCGTTGTTCTGGCACACGGTCTACACATTTTGTTTTCACGAGTCAGTCATATTAGTTAGTAATGAAACGAACATTACATGCATGATTTAGCTAATATGCAGGAGAAACTTACCATGAGGAGCTCGTATAGGACAGGTGAGACGCGTCGTTCCGGTTCCTCTCTGCCTCTAACAAACTAGCTGTCCTCTCCTCCAAGTCTCTCTCCTTCTCCGCCGCCTGCCTGTTTGCCTCCGCCAGAAGCTCATGGGCCCTAGCCTTGGCCATGGATGAGGCCTTTCTCGGGATCGAAGCTCGTCTGACGCTTCTTGATCTCCGGGAGAGTTCTAGGACAATGTATGAGTCCATCCCCAATGGCTACCGAGCCATGGTACCTCCCGCCACCAGATAGCATCACGATCTCTGGATCAGAAGGACTCTGGCTCGAGTTGAAGTCCTCCACTTTCCTCGTCTTCCCAACGTATCCGTACCTCACGAGCATGTTGTGGGAGGAGATGTTGGTGAAGCTCTCTAGATGATCGAGGTCATCCTGAGAGAATGCCTTGGCCTTCTTGTACGAGGTAGTATCGGCCATGGCATAGAGGTCGAACAGCGGTGGCACGTCCTTCTTGTTGTGCCGCGCCTAAAAGAGAGGAACAAAATATTAGTTGAGGGCTCAAGCTAGCATGAAGAATGAAATTGAATGAATCGTGAAGCGAACCACATACCCGGTGATCCCCGTACTCAAACAGGTTGGAGCTCCCTTGATGGTGTGGCACACCTTGCATTTGGGCACGCTTATCCCTGGCCTTGTTGTGGACGGCTAGACTCATCCACCAATGCCTCCCTTCAGTCCATCCTATCTGCACACCATCTCGGGGGCGCCTAAGTTAGACAATAGAAATTTCAGTGCTATGCCTATGAATCAAATCAAGGAAACTAAGTACAATGCCTTAAGAATAGGTAATTACCTTCATGTACTTCTCCTTACTCAGAAACTTGGTGCGGCACTTCGTCTTGGACCTATTAATGTTAGTCGAGGCGTAGTAGTCTCGAACAGCCTACACTCGAGCCTCGTCTCGTAAGTTCTGAAGTAGGCGCTTGCACTCGGCTTCGAGAACCATAGCCACATCTGCCTCGTGTTTCTCAAGACACCTGTAGAAGGTTTGCAATCAAACAAGACAACACTAATTAGTACAATCAGTAGGTACTGTTGCTTTTTAATTATATAAAGGAGAAATTACCCAAAACCGCCATATCACAATGTTGGCCACCGTCTCGCACAAGACTGCTACCTCTTGAGCACTGCGTTGGTTTTCCCTTGAAGAGGAAAGGGTGATGCAGCAAAGTAGCGTAAGTATTTCCCTCGGTTTTTGAGAACCAAGGTATCAATCCAGTAGGAGACTACATGCAAGTCCCTCGTACCTGCACAAACAAATAAGAACCTCGCAACCAACGCGATAAAGGGGTTATCAATCCCTTCACCGTCACTTACAAGAGCGAGATATGATAGAGATAATAAGATAAATATTTTTGGTATTTTTATGAAATAGATTGAAAGTAAAGATTGCAAAATAAAATAGATTTGAAACATATATGATGGAAATAGACCCGGGGGCCATTGGTTTCACTAGTGACTTCTCTCAAGATAGCATCAGTATTACAGTGGGTAAACAAATTAATGTCGAGCAATTGATAGAAAAGTGCATAATTATGACAATATCTAGGCATGATCATGTATATAGGCATCACGTCCGCGACAAGTAGACGGAAACGATTCTGAATCTACTACTATTACTCCACACATCGACCGCTATCCAGCATGCATCTAGAGTATTAAGTTCATAAGAACAGAGTAACGCATTAGGCAAGATGACATGATGTAGAGGGATAAACTCAAGCAATATGATATAAACCCCATCTTTTTATCCTCGATGGCAACAATACAATACGTGCCTTGCTGCCCTGCTGTCACTGGGAAAGGACACCGCAAGATTGAACCCAAAGCTAAGCACTTCTCCCATTGCAAGAAACATCAATCTAGTAGGACAAACCAAACTAATAATTCGAAGAGACTTGTAAAGATAACCAATCATACATAAAAGATTTCAGAGAAGAATCAGATGTTGTTCATAGATAATCTTGATCATAAACCCACAATTCATCGGATCTCAACAAACACACCGCAAAAAGAATTACATCGAATAGATCTCCAAGAAGATCGAGGAGAACTTTGTATTGAGATCCAAAGAGAGTGAAGAAGCCATCTAGCTAATAACTATGGACCCGAAGGTCTATGGTAAACTACTCACACATCATCGGAGAGGCCATGGTGTTGATGTAGAAGCCCTCTGTGATCGATTCCCCCTCCGCTGGAGCTCCGGAAAAGGCCCCAAGATGGGATCTCTTGGGTACAAAAGGTTGCGGCGATGGAAATAGGGTTTTGTGGTGCTCCTGGATGTTTTCGGGGTATATGGATCTATATAGGAGGAAGAAGTAGGTCGGCGGAGCTGCGAGGGGCCCACGAGTGAAGGAAATATGCCCTAGAGGCAATAACAAAGTTATTATTTATTTCCTCATATCATGATAAATATTTATTATTCATGCTAGAATTATATTAACCAGAAACTTAGTATATGTGTGAATACATAGACAAACGGAGTGTCACTAGTATGCCTCTACTTGACTAGCTCATTAATCAAAGATGGTTAAGTTTCTTAACCGTAGACATGAGTTGTCATTTGATTAACAAGATCACATCATTAGGAGAATGATGTGATTGACTTGACCCATTCCGTTAGCTTAGAACTTGATCGTTTAGTTTACTGCTATTGCTTTCTTCATGACTCATACATGTTCCTATGACTATGAGGTTATGCAACTCCCGATTACCGAAGGAACACTTTGTGTGCTATCAAAAGTCACAACGTAACTGGGTGATTATAAAGGTGCTCTGCAGGTGTCTCCGATGGTACTTGTTGAGTTGGCATAGAGCAAGATTAGGATTTGTCACTCCGATTGTCGGAGAGGTATCTCTGGGTCCAATCGGTAATGCACATCACTATAAGCCTTGCAAGCATTGTAACTAATGAGTTAGTTGCGAGATGATGTATTACAAAACGAGTAAAGAGACTTGCTGGTAACAAGATTGAACTAGGTATTGAGATACCGACGATTGAATCTCAGGCAAGTAACATACCGATGACAAAGGGAACAACGTATGTTGTTATGCGGTTTCACCGATAAAGATCTTCGTAGAATATGTGGGAGCCAATATGAGCATCCAGGTTCCGCTATTGGTTATTAACTAGAGACGTGTCTCGGTCATGTCTACATAGTTCTTGAACCCGTAGGGTCCGCACGCTTAAAGTTCGGTGACGATCGATATTATGAGTTTTTGTGTTTTGATGTACCGAAGGTAGTTCGGAGTCCCAGATATGATGACGGACATGACGAGGAGGCTCGAAATGGTCGAGACGTAAAGATCGATATATTGGACGACTATATTCAGACACCGGAAGTGTTCCGGGTGGTTTTGGAGAAAACCGGAGTGCCGGAGGGTTACCGGACCCCCCCCCCCAGGAGAAATAGTGGGCCTTATGGGCCTTAGTAGAGAGAGAGAGAGGGATGGCCTAGGGCAGGCCGCGCGCCCTCCCCCTCTGGTCCGAATTGGACTAGGAGAGGGGGGCAGCGCCCCCTTTCCTTCTCCCTCTCCCCCTTCCTTTCCCCCTCCTAGTAAGAGTAGGAAAGAGGGGAGTCCTACTCCTACTAGGAGGAGGACTCCTCCTGGCATGCCTACAGGGTCGGCCGGCCTCCCCCTTGCTCCTTTATATATGGGTGCTGGGGGGCACCTCTAGACACACAAGTTGATCTGTTGATCTCTCCCAGCCGTGTGCGGTGCCCCCCTCCACCATAATCCACCTCGATCATATCGTAGCGGTGCTTAGGCGAAGCCCTACGTCGGTAGCATCATCATCACCATCATCACGCCATCGTGCTGATGGAACTCTCCCGTGAAGCTCTGCTGGATCAGAGTTTGTGGGACGTCATCGAGCTGAACGTGTGCTAAACTCGGAGGTGCCGTGCGTTCAGTACTTGGATCGGTCGGATCGTGAAGACGTACGACTACATCAACCGTGGTGTGCTAACGCTTCCGCTTTCGATCTACGAGGGTACATGGACACACTCTCCCCTCTCGTTGCTATGCATCACCATGATCATGTGTGTGCTTAGGATTTTTTTTAAAATTTCTACGTTCCCCTACAGTGGCATCCGAGCCAGGTTTACGCGTAGATGTTATATGGACGAGTAGAACACAAGTGAGTTTTGGGTGATACAAGTCATACTGCTTACCAGCATGTCATACTTTGCTTCGGCGGTATTGTTGGATGAAGCCGCCCGAACCGACATTACGCGTATGCTTACGCAAGACTGGTTCTACCGACGTGCATTGCACACAGGTGGCTGGCGGGTGTCAGTTTCTCCAACTTTAGTTGAATCGAGTGTGGCTACGCCCAGTCCTTGAGAAGGTTAAAACAACACTAACTTGACAAACTATCATTGTGGTTTTGATGCGTAGGTAAGAACGGTTCTTCTCAACCCGTAGCAGCCACGTAAAACTTGCAACAACAAAGTAGAGGATGTCTAACTTGTTTTTGAAGGGCATGTTGTGATGTGATATGGCCAAGACATGCATGATGCTATATTTTATTGTATGAGATGATCATGTTTTGTAACCAAGTTATCGGCAACTGGCAGGAGCCATATGGTTGTCATTTTTTTGTATGCAATGCAATCGCCCTGTAATGGCTTCACTTTATCACTAAGAGGTAGCGATAGTCGTAGAAGAAATATTTGGTGAGATGACAACGATGCTACGATGGAGATCAAGGTGTCGCACCGGTGACGATGGTGATCATGACGGTGCTTCAGAGATGGAGATAACAAGTGCCATATCATGTTACTTATATTGATTGCATGTGATGTTTATCTTTTATGCATCTTATTTTTCTTAGAACGACGGTAGCATTATAAGATGATCTCTCACTAAATTTCAAGGTACAAGTGTTCTCCCTGAGTATGCACCGTTGTGGAAGTTCATCGTGTCGAGACACCACGTGATGATCGAGTGTGATAAGCTCTACGTTCACATACAACGGGTGCAAGTCAGTTTTGCGCATGCAGAATACTCAGGTCAAACTTGACGAGCCTAGGATATGTAGATATAGCCTCGAAACACTAGACACGGAAAGGTCGAGTGTGAATCATATAGAAGATATGATCAACATAGTGATGTTAACCATTGAAAACTACTCCATCTCACGTGATGATCGGACATGGTTTAGTTGATATGGATCACGTGATCGCTTAGATGATTAGAGGGGTGTCTATCTAAGTGGGAGTTCTTTAATAATTTGATTAACTAAACATTAATTTATCATGAACTTAGTACCTGATAGTATCTTGCATGTCTATGTTGTTGTAGATAGATGGCCCATGCTGTTGTTCCATTGAATTTTAATGCATTCCTTGAGAAAGCAAAGTTGAAATATGATGGTAGCAATTACACGGACTAGGTCCGTAACTTGAGGATTATCCTCATTGCTGCACAGAAGAATTACATCCTGGAAGCACCGCTAGGTGCCAAACCTACTGCAGGAGCAACAGCAGATGTTATGAACGTCTGGTAGAGCAAAGCTAATGACTACTCGATAGTTCAGTATGCCATGCTTTACAGCTTAGAACCGAGACTTCAACGACGTTTTGAACGTCATGGAGCATATGAGATGTTCCAGGAGTTGAAGTTAATATTTCAAGCAAATGCCCGGATTGAGAGATATGAAGTCTCCAATAAGTTCTACAGCTGCAAGATGGAGGAGAATAGTTCTGTCAGTGAGCATATACTCAGAATGTCTGGGTATAACAATCACTTGATTCAACTGGGAGTTAATCTTCCGGATGATAGTGTTATTGACAGAGTTCTTCAATCACTACCACCAAGCTACAAGAGCTTCATGATGAACTATAACATGCAAGGGATGGATAAGTCGATTCCCGAGCTCTTTGCAATGCTAAAGGATGCGGAGGTAGAAATCAAGAAGGAGCATCAAGTGTTGATGGTCAAGAAGACCACTAGTTTCAAGAAAAAGGGAAAAGGGAAGAAGAAGGGGAACTTCAAGAATAATGGAAAACAAGTTGCTGTTCAGGAGAAGAAACCCAAGTCTGGACCTAAGCCTGAGACTGGGTGCTTCTACTGCAAACAGAGTAGTCACTGGAAGCGGAACTGCCCCAAGTATTTTGCAGATAAGACGGATGGCAAGGTGAACAAAGGCATATGTGATATACATTGTCACACCCTGATTTTCATGCCACAACACTTAAGCTAATAAATCAAGATAAAATGTGGTTTGACAAAACCTTTTGAGTGTTTTGTCTTAGCTTTGATTGAATGTTTGACTGTTGTTTGCAAATGCTCTAAAAATCAAATAAATCCTCCAACTCTTATACTCCTTCTCCTTGATCCAAAACCTTTTCCCAATGATCATACCATGTGTATAGAACAATATAGTATTTTCTTACAAAAATAATTTGGCCAAATAGTATTTTCAAAATTTAGTTTTCCAAAAAACCCAGAATTGAGGTTTGCACTTCAAGTACTTAATTAAGGGCAGTAAAAATATTTCCAAAAATATATTTGACTCCTATTAGATATAGGACACCCAGAAACCCAAAAATATAATTTTGAAAGTTATTTTCCTATTTTATTTAAAGGCTTTTTCTTTAGGCCAGAAATGGTCTTTAATAGGTTAAAATTATTTTAAAGCTTCAAAAATATTTGAGAAAAATCAGGGAAGCTCACTGGACATATATTGTCCATATATATGAGTTTAAACACATGGTCATGATCAAAATATTGGACAAAACCCTCCAGAACCATTTCAGCTCATTTCAAATATTTGAAATATTTCTATAAGAAATATTTTCAAATAAATCCAGGAAAATTCTAGCAAGTCACATATTCATAATGTGATGATCTTGCAAAGTTTCATATCAATCAAAATAACTATGGTTCACAAAAGTGCCCCAAAACCCTCTTTGTCCAGATCCAAGTTTGAACAACTCTACATTGCCAAGTGTGTCCTTTTGATCTCAACTTTTGTGGACATGTTCAGAGCCTCAAATGATGACACTACACTAAGTGGTGCATCAAGGAGAATAGATTGGCATGACTAAATCTTGAAAAGTCCATTTCTGCTAATTTCTAGGGTTTACAAAAGTTGCATTGGCAACTTTGCCCAAATGAGCTCAAAATTGGTGGAAGGCCCTAATTATATGTGACATTTTCACCCTGTGGAGTCTCATGGCAAATGGAAATCATCTGCTTTCCCAAAACACCATCAAACACCTTCTGGCAGAAATTTAAAATGCATGTTTTGGCAATTTCCAATAATCTCCATGAGCTCAACTTTTTCCCACAGCCTCAGCTGCTCCTCCTCTACCTCCTTCATGCTTGGCTGGCCAAGGATCAATGATTAAGGGGGCAGAGACCCAATTTTCCTCTCTGGACAGCCACTTTCCCCTCCCTTTCTCATCTCTCTCCCACTCCTGGCAAGTTCCAGAGCATCCAATGCCACTTTCCCATTGTTTACTCTCCCCTGCAGCTTCCAGACACAAGTGGACGCGCAAGTGCGTGCAGAAAAGCCATGGATGTCGGCCAAAGACGCGCTCTGGAGTGCGAGGCAGAGCAGGCGACCATTGATGCCGCGTCCCCCGACCACCTCGAGCCTCCCCCTTGCACCAGTCGAGGTGCCTCGACGTCCGCAACACGCCACCGTGCAGGCCCCCTCGTCTCTCCCTCTCTCTCACCTCCTGCGGCGCGTGCCCAGAGCCGCCCGGCTCGGCCAATGCATGGCCTCGCATGCGCGAGCACTAGAGCCTTGCCCCGCTCCTCCTCTCTCTTCCTGGCGCGCCACTCAACTCCCACAGACGCTGTAGACAGCCCCTCGCCCTCTCTCCTGGCCTCCCGAGCCGTTGCCGCGGCCACCCGTGCGCCGCGTCCACAGTGAGCCACGGGACGGCTACTTAAGGCCGCCCCCGAGCCCCCTCTCTACTCCTTTGGCCCTCTCTCCCTCCCGTGCATCCCCTGGACCAATCTGCACCTCCTCTTGTGCCCTCTAACCTCGTCCATGGCCGGAGTCGAGCCGCCGAACACCACCTAAATTCTCGTCGTCCAGGCCCCCTCCTCCCCACCTATGGGTTAGCTCGCATCTCTACTGCCCCGCGGAGCTCCCCCGCACTCCGGTTACTCCTCCCGACGGCCGGAGCTCCGTGCCCGCCATCGCCGTTGGCCACGTCCTCCACGGACACTGCTCTCCTTGATCAGGTCCTCCCTGGCATGTGTGCGACCAGTGGCTGGAAGCGCCTCTCTGCGCTGGTCACGCCGGTGGGCAGAACGTCGCCGGGGGTGCTCTATAGCCCCGGCAATCGCCGGCGGGAGCCGCTCCTCCTCGCGTCCAGAGCGCGCGCGGGAGGTGGAAGACGACCTACCGCTGGGGCCCGCACGACAGCGAGCCCGCAGGCGGGCCCGTCCGTTTAAGTGGACACGGCTCCAGCGTAACCGCTTCCCCCGCGCGGAAGCGTACCCCGCGAGGGCGCCTTCGGCGTCGCCCTGTCGTCCGCGTGGCCGAGCCGCTGGGCCGGCCCAGTGCGCTGCGGCGCTATGTTGCGCTCGGTGCATGGTATAGGTATAACCCCCCACTTCCTTTGTCTTTTCCTTTTTCCAGAAATTTGTAAAATCTCCCAAATATTCATATTAACTCCAAATTGAATGATTCAAATTTCTGGTGACTCCATAAATCATGATCTACCTGTTGGTGCAGCATGCACATTTTTCTAGAATAATTTTCCTCACACAAATTAAATAAAATCCCATTTTCCATTTCTGTGATAAACTTTAGAAAATCACAGAGGGCTCAAATTTGATCCAAATGCCATGATTCAAATTTCTAGATGCTCCTGAGTTTATAACTTAGGTCATGAACATTTTTCTTAATACTTTCTGTACCCCACAAAATAATGAGCCATTTCTTCATGTTTGTCAACTTTGCAAATCCATAGAATATTCATTTGAACTCCAAATCCAGTGAAATCAACTCCTAGATGCTTCTAAAATAATGGTTTGTTAAATGGGTGCCTTTGCTCATTTTTCAAAAATATATTTCTATACACTTCTTGCAAACCCATAAACCCCTTGATTCCATCATATCAAAATGTTTAGAAATACCCACTGACCCAATTCCAATGAAACCACTCTGGTTATTTTTCATATAACCAGAGATGTCCTAGAAAAGTCAAATTAATATTTTTAGAGCACTTTTATTTCCTGCCTTGTTATGTTGCTTATTATGGTTGCTTTCGACGATAGTTGACGAAGTAGACGAAATGCTCGGAGTTGGACCAGAGATATTTGAAGATCTCAAGACTCTGATGAACCAGGCAAGCAGCCCTTTGACCATGTCTATGAAACCCTTTTTATGCATGTCATATAGCACTTATTAGTGTTGCATCGGAATCATGATGAGATGGTAACCACTTTGATGGGTTGCCTCTTTACTTCCTCGTTGATACTTGCATTGTGCATGACCCTACCTCCTTATGAGGGTTATGCCGGTGGGAGTAGATAGGATGCTAAAGTAGTGCTACGCAAAAAAGGGACTGGAATATGCATGGTGATGGAGACATAGTATTTTCAAAAGACTTTTCGGAAACCCCATCGGGTGACACTTATGCCCGGGGGAGATGATGAGTTGGGTAACCGCTTGATGACGAAGTGGTGTACCAAGGCAAGTGGGTGTGTTGTTTTTCAAAACGGATTGGTTTAAGTTGCAACTGTTATTCCAACCTTACATGCGCAACCACTCTACCCTTGTATGGGAAAGGGCATTATTGATTATCTAGGCCGATACTAGCTTGGAGCCCACATTACTAGTGACGGGAGAGTTGTTGGTGCACTCTCTCGGGATGGGGTCGTGCCAGGTAGGGCGGCCATGACTGTTTTCACAGGGCACCGGATACACCGTTGTGTCCCCTCTCGGATGATACGATCTCGAGTGAGTCTCGTATGATGTACATCGTGAGGATAAGGAACAACAAGTGGACTCCTTGTTAGTGTCGTCTAGGGAAAGATAGTGATCGGGTGCTTACCCCGGGTACTTGAGGTACCGTGGGTCGTGGATGACACAGAAGTTCCCCGAATCTTGTGGGTAAAGTGTGCAACCTCTGCAGAGTGTAAAACTATTCGAATAGCCATGTCCACGGTCAAGGACAGTTGGGTAACCGCTCTTGGGCTACGTCCACATGTTTACAAACCTGTGTATGTGTTTGGATAAGTGGGAACAACTACTTGGGTCAAGTCAAAGGACTTGACATGATTGAATTGGGTTGGTGCCCACTCTATTTATGTTGATATATGTAACCGTCCTTATGGTTACTTGAATTCTCCCGATGCATGTCTTACAAGTTGTTAAACATGGCATTGCACTCAAAACTAGCTTTCTGCAAAAAAAATTTACCTATATCATGCATTGATGTATCTTGAGCCAAAACATGGGTTGCTTGCGAGTACATTCGAAGTACTCATTGGCTTGCCACTGGTTATTTTATTGGCCAGGCTGGAAAAACAGGATATGATGAAGAATACTTCGGTGACGAACATGCGAGCTAGGACGCTTCCCAGTCAGAATGCATGTAGGGTTAAGGCACATGGCATGGGTCCAAGTTATCGATGAAGAATTCCGCTGCGAAGTTATACTGGAGGCTCGACCATAACAGTCATAATTTATGTAAGACGGTATGTATGGATGTAGGACTCTTGTTATTCAGCTTCTGTGTGTTCAGTGAGCATTGATCTCTGGGATCACTGTACATGTGCATTCGGTGATCACGACTTAAGAGTTGGGGTCCCCACAGAGCTGGTATCAGAGCCATCCTGACTATAGGAAGCCTTAGTTAGCATGGTCGTTAGATAGGGTAAAGTTATTTCTAAAACTATTACTGGTTTTCAAAACTATCTATACTTCTCTTCCCTTCTCAGTTTTTCAAAAACTAAGGTATACTTTCCCCATCGATCTCTTCCCTTCAAAACTATTGCAAATGGTCGGTAGCACCCTCAAGCCCCTGACCACGGGATTCCTTGTAATTCTCATGGATAGCCTAGAAGGGGTACACCTTGCCAAATACTCACCCACCTCTTCTGAACCCAAGATTCGCGACACTACAACAAGACGATGCCAACAGAAGATACGCCTTTGAAGAATGAGGACATGAAGACCCAAAGGATGGTGACACCTTTGAATTTGCCCCAGGATGATGCAACCTTGTCCTATGATGACCAGGGTGTAAGATATGCAAGACCATGATAGACATCGCTAATAGAGCAATCATGTCCTTACCGTTGTTGTATCGGCAACCACCGGTGGATGAGAACCTCGCCATTTGGCCCGCCTCACTATAGTGAGTAGGAAAACGGTTCTCTTCATCCCCTGCTCTTGGTGTCGATGTCTTCATCAACGTAACCGACATGTTGGACCTCTACTATGCCTTGTTAATATCATTGCATAAGGGATTACCTACCTAGTACCATCGATGCCTTAGAAGGCAAAAGGGGTCGTCATGATTAAGAAGACAACAGAAGACCGAGTCAATGCCTGCTATGAGGAGCCACCTTCACCCCATCACTTCAAAAGGCGAGAAGTTGTTGAAGACTCTTCAGGCTCAACCCAGATCATTTCATCGAACAACTACAAGAGACGTAGCAACACCAGAGGAAAACTCAGAAGACTGCACGAGGCACAAGGCATGACTACTGAGTCCGAGAACCCCTAGGGTAGGATGAGTCGTGTACCCCCCTATGCGCAGTCGAGTCCGTATGATGGTTCGAATAGAACCATGATTGTGTGTTGCTTGTTTTTATCTTATTGTGTTTTGATATCAGCCACCCTTTTGCCCTAGGCAACTAGTATGCGGCTATATCACCTGCCTTATGTTATTGTTTGTGTTTGGCCCTTTCAGCCCCTGTTTGTTTGTACTTGCACTATAGAACCCCCTTTAGGCATTCCCCTCCTCTATGATACTTTTCCCTCTCATCTCTCTCCTCAATTCAAGACCAGGAAGACAAGCTACATCAAGGATTCCACCTCGGCAACCAACTAGCAATGAAGACTTCTGCTACAATCTCCACGACCAAGTGCAACCCCGTCGAATTATGTTTAACCCTCCAGACTAGAAACCCATTCCTAGACCCTTCGAGACTTCACAAGATACCCCAGCTTGAATCCTTAACCATGTGCTTAACCCATAGAATTGCAAGAAAACAAGTTAAGCTACAGAAGTCCTTGCTTGTCACTAGGTTCATTATGGAACTAATGGGCATAGTGAACGAGCACATTATCATCCTAAGGTAGCACCAGAACTGATGATGCCATAGGGAAGACAAATTGAGGATATATGAATAGAGGACAAATGACTTGATGAGTTTATATCAGTGACCTAGAGGGATTTATCTGAGACTATTTGGTGGATTGTGAGGCTTTCATGTTGGTAGGTGAACTCGGTGGGATCATGTTAATATGGCAGCATAGCTTTCATTACCCCTGAGTAAATTGGATTTAGTAGGACAATTATGGTCGCAAGCTGAAATTCTTGGACGCATGAGGATTAGACTTAGCCAAGGGGTATTGATAGGAGATAGTTGGCATTACGATGATAACTTGAGGGAAACATGTAGGAATTCTCGTTGGACATGAGATTTGGATTTAAGCAGATGATTCTAGTTGAATATAGATGCTGAGTAAGTCTACATGGTTCGGAGTAAATTGGATTTAGACCGATGATCTCGATCGTGATACCATGTTTCTCGATGGGCGATAAACTAGGAGATTGGATTAATTGTTAGAGTTGATATAAGCTTGACCTTGGAGTTTACTTGACCATGATAATGGAAATTGGTGGACTGACTATAGTAAAGATAGCCTTTTCAAGTATTTTGGGAATATAGTACTTTAGGAGATCATGTGGAACACCATAGACACTGGATTTGTAGATTATGTAGTGATTAATGGTAGTTAACGGGTCGTTGGAGATGATTCATAGGAAGGAAACAAGATTTTGGAGTGGCATGTGACGTGCTTCCTTAGGATAGAGGTGCTTTATCTTAGACCTTGGAAGAATAGGCTGAGCACTTCGATTGTCACGTTCAAGCTTAGTGGCTTATATGCTCTACCCATGGATTTTTAGGGGTAGCCATACATATGAGTTTGGGGATGGTAGACATATATGATTTTGGTAGACCTCCCCTCGGGAGTCACGAGCATATGGATCACAGGAGTGATGATTGGATTTGGCCTATACGAGATGATGCTTTCGGTGGTATAAGGTTATTTATTTGAAGGACTAGATAGACTATTGGCATCTCAGAAACCGTGCTTAAGGATAAGATAATAAACGTTCACCCACACACTAGAATCCTTGAAACCCTTAAGCCCTACCAAGCCACCACATGGTCGGATTATGACCATGAGCTTGGGCTGTAGGTCAAGTAGACCTTGACCAACACTCAACCGTGATCACCACCACTCCCCAGCCTACTTTATGTACCCCGTGAACAAGTCTCCATGGAGTACTTAGACAAGATAGTTGTCATCATTATTTGGTAACCTACTTGTCTACCCGAAGACGGAAGAAGAGTCGTTCAGTTGGTTAAGGAACATCTGAAGACCGCCATGTCAAGGGGGAAGAACTAAACCAACCTCCATCATGAAGAAGTAAACTCCGGCGTCGAAGACCATGTGCAGCAACGGGTCACTCCTCTGAGAAGAACCAAGCATTTCCATGTCAAGCAGAAGCTCACTCCAAGATTTAACAACACCCACCGAGATCGCCATAAGATGAAGAGAAGACAGTTACCAGATGGAGTTACCACCTGAGTTACCCACTGTGCGTAATGTGTCCACATGACACGACTCCGAAAGTGTTTTCGACTTCTTAGCTAGCCCGATCACTAACAAGGATATCGATCACCGAGCCATCGACCTCCAACCCAATATGACCTAGGCGAGAGACCCCAATTGCAATCTGGATCAAGCAGGACGACAAACACGAAGCCACGCCATCGAGTACTTCAAGGTTCAATGGAGCACCAAACGGAAGCAGAAGCAGTATGAGGACGTGAAGACTACCCCAAATCCAAGTTTCCGTATTCCTTCCCGCGCCTAGTCTGGGAATCTCGGGGACGAGATTCTTGTAAGGGGGGTAGGTCTGTCACACCCTGATTTTCATGCCACAACACTTAAGCTAATAAATCATGATAAAATGTGGTTTGACAAAAACTTTTGAGTGTTTTGTCTTAGCTTTGATTGAATGTTTGACTGTTGTTTGCAAATGCTCTAAAAATCAAATAAATCCTCCAACTCTTATACTCCTTCTCCTTGATCCAAAACCTTTTCCCAATGATCATACCATGTGTATAGAACAATATAGTATTTTCTTACAAAAATAATTTGGCCAAATAGTATTTTCAAAAATTAGTTTTCCAAAAACCCCTGAATTGAGGTTTGCACTGCAAGTACTTAATTAAGGGCAGTAAAAATATTTCCAAAAATATATTTGACTCCTATTAGATATAGGACACCCAGAAACCACAAAAATATAATTTTGAAAGTTATTTTCCTATTTTATTTAAAGGCTTTTCTTTAGGCCAGAAATGGTCTTTAATAGGTTAAAATTATTTTAAAGCTTCAAAAATATTTGAGAAAAATCAGGGAAGCTCAGTGGACATATATTGTCCATATATATGAGTTTAAACACATGGTCATGATCAAAATATTGGACAAAACCCTCCAGAACCATTTCAGCTCATTTTAAATATTTGAAATATTTCTATAAGAAATATTTTCAAATAAATCCAGGAAAATTCTAGCAAGTCACATATTCATAATGTGATGATCTTGCAAAGTTTCATATCAATCGAAATAACTATGGTTCACAAAAGTGCCCCAAAACCCTCTCTGTCCAGATCCAAGTTTGAACAACTCTACATTGCCAAGTGTGTCCTTTTGATCTCAACTTTTGTGGACATGTTCAGAGCCTCAAATGATGACACTACACTAAGTGGTGCATCAAGGAGAATAGATTTGCATGACTAAATCTTGAAAAGTCCATTTCTGCTAATTTCTAGGGTTTACAAAAGTTGCATTGGCAACTTTGCCCAAATGAGCTCAAAATTGGTGGAAGGCCCTAATTATATGTGACATTTTCACCCTGTGGAGTGTCATGGCAAATGGAAATCATATGCTTTCCCAAAACACCATCAATCACCTTCTGGCAGAAATTAAAATGCATGTTTTGGCAATTTCCACTAATCTACATGAGCTCAACTTTTTCCCACAGCCTCATCTGCTCCTGCTCTACCTCCTTCATGCTTGGCTGCCCAAGGATCAATGATTAAGGGGGGCAGAGACCCAATTTTCCTCTCTGGAAAGCCACTTTCCCCTCCCTTTCTCATCTCTCTCCCACTCCTGGCAAGTTCCAGAGCATCCAATGCCACTTTCCCATGGTTTACTCTCCCCTGCAGCTTCCAGACACAAGTGGACGCGTGAGTGTGTGCGGAAAAGCCGCGGATGCCGGCCAAAGACATGCTCAGGAGCGCGAGGCAGAGCAGGCGACCTTTGACGCCGCGTCCCCCGACCACCTCGAGCCTCCCCCTTGCGCCAGTCGAGGTGCCTCGACGTCCGCAACACGCCACCGTGCAGGCCCCCTCATCTCTCCCTCTCTCTCACCTCCTACGGCGTGTGTCCAGAGCCGCCCGGCTCGGCCAATGCATGGCCTCGCACGCACGAGCACCAGAGCCTTGCCTCGCTCCTCCTCTCTCTTCCTGGCGCCCCACTCAACTCCCACAGACGTCGTAGACAGCCCCTCGCCCTCTCTCCTGGCCTCCCGAGCCGTTGCCGCGGCCACCCGTGCGTCGCGTCCACGGTGAGCCACGGGACGACTAGTTAAGGCCGCCCCCGAGCCCCCTCTCTACTCCTTTGGCCCTCTCTCCCTCCCGTGCATCCCCTAGGCCAATCCGCACCTCCTCCCGTGCCCTCCAACCTCGTCCATGGCCGGAGTCGAGCAGCCGAACACCGCCTAAATTCTCATCGTCCGGGCCCTCTCCTCCCCACCTATGGGTTAGCTCGCATCTCTACTGCCCCACGGAGCTCCCACGCACTCCGATTACTCCTCCCGACGGCCGGAGCGTCGTGCCCGCCATCGCCGTTAGCCACGTCCGCCACGGACGGCGCTCTCCTTGACCAGGTCCTCCCCGGCATGCGTACGACCAGTGGCTGGAAGCGCCTCTCTGCGCTGGTCACGCCGGTGGGTAGAACATCGCCGGGGGTGCTCTATAGCCCTGGCAATCGCCGGCGGGAGCCACTCCTCCTCGCATCCAGAGCGCGCGTGGGAGGTGGAAGACGACCTACCGCTGGGGCCCGCACGACAGCGACCCAGCAGGTGGGCCCGTCCGTTTAAGTGGATATGGCTCCAGCGGATCCGCTTCCCCCGCGCGGAAGCGTACCCTGCGAGGGCGCCTTCGGCATTGCCCTGTCGTCCGCGTGGCCGAGCCGCTGGGCCGGCCCATCGCGCTGCGGCGCTATGCTGCGCTCGGTGCACGGTATAGGTATAACCCCCCACTTCCTTTGTCTTTTCCTTTTTCCAGAAATTTGTAAAATCTCCCAAATATTCATATTAACTCCAAATTGAATGATTCAAATTTTTGGTGACTCCATAAATCATGATCTACCTGTTGGTGCAGCATGCACATTTTTCTAGAATAATTTTCCTCACACAAATTAAATAAAATCCCATTTTCCATTTCTGTGATAAACTTTAGAAAATCACAGAGGTCTCAAATTTGATCCAAATGCCATGATTCAAATTTCTAGATGCTCCTGAGTTTATAACTTAGGTCATGAACATTTTTCTTAATACTTTCTGTACCCCACAAAATAATGAGCCATTTCTTCATGTTTGTCAACTTTGCAAATCCATAGAATATCCATTTGAACTCCAAATCCAGTGAAACCAACTCCTAGATGCTTCTAAAATCATGGTTTGTTAAATGGGTGCCTTTGCTCATTTTTCAAAAATATAATTCTATACACTTCTTGCAAACCCATAAACCCCTTGATTCCATCATATCAAAATGTTTAGAGATGTCCACTGACCCAATTCCAATGAAACCACTCTGGTTATTTTTCATATAACCAGGGATGTCCTAGAAAAGTCAAATTAATATTTTTAGAGCACTTTTATTTCCTGCCTTGTTATGTTGCTTATTATGGTTGCTTTCGACGATAGTTGACGAAGTAGACGAAATGCTCGGAGTTGGACCAGAGATATTTGAAGATCTCAAGACTCTGATGAACCAGGCAAGCAGCCCTTTGACCATGTCTATGAAACCCTTTTTATGCATGTCATATAGCACTTTATTAGTGTTGCATTGGAATCATGATGAGATGGTAACCACTTTGATGGGTTGCCTCTATTACTTCCTCGTTGATACTTGCATTGTGCATGACCCTACCTCCTTATGAGGGTTATGCCGGTGGGAGTAGATAGGATGCTAAAGTAGTGCTACGCAAAAAAGGGACGGGAATATGCATGGTGATGGAGACATAGTATTTTCAAAAGACTTTTCGGAAACCCCATCGGGTGACACTTATGCCCGGGGGCGATGATGAGTTGGGTAACCGCTTGATGACGAAGTGGTGTACGAAGGCAAGTGTGTGTGTTGTTTTTCAAAACGGATTGGTTTAAGTTGCAACCGTTATTCCAACCTTACATGCGCAACCACTCTAACCTTGTATGGGAAAGAGCATTATTGATTACCTAGGCCGATACTAGCTTGGAGCCCGCATTACTAGTGACGGGAGAGTTGTTGGTGCGCTCTCTCAGGACGGGGTCGTGCCAGGTAGGGCGGCCATGACTGTTTTCAAAGGGCACTGGATACACCATTGTGTCCCCTCTCGGATGATACGATCTCGAGTGAGTCTCGTATGATGTACATCGTGAGGATACGGAACAACGAGTGGACTCCTTGTTAGTGTCGTCTAGGGAAAGATAGTGATCCGGTGCTTACCCCGGGTACTTGAGGTACCGCAGGTCATGGATGACACAAAAGTTCCCCGGATCTTGTGGGTAAAGTGTGCAACCTCTGCAGAGTGTAAAACTATTCGAATAGCCGTGTCCACGGTCAAGGACAGTTGGGTAACCGCTCTTGGGCTACGTCCACATGTTTACAAACCAGTGTATGTGTTTGGATAAGTGGGAAGAACTACTTGGGTCAAGTCAAAGGACTTGACATGATTGAATTGGGTTGGTGCCCACTCTATTTATGTTGATATATGTAACCGTCCTTATGGTTAGTTGAATTCTCCTGATGCATGTCTTACAAGTTGTTGAACATGGCATTGCACTCAAAACTAGCTTTCTGCAAAAAAAATTACCTATATCATGCATTGATGTATCTTGAGCCAAAACATGGGTTGCTTGCGTGTGGCGACCCGACCCGAATGGATCAAGTCTACTGTGCTCGGGTGTCATCCCTGGATCAGTAATGCTGACACCACACAGTACTTCGAAGGATTTATAGCAGAGTGGCAATCACACACTTATTACATCGTTGTCTCAAAGAGAACTTATTACAATAAAAATGGCTTAAGGCCATCTAGTGTCGATAACAGCGGAAGACTTGGAAGATAAATGGGTCCATCAACTCCAACCGGCATCACTGAGTATAGAACCACGACCTAAAAGCACCTTACTCATCGTCTGGAAAGTCTACAACATGAAAGTTGCAGCCCGAAAACGGGTCAGCACATGGAATATGCTGGCAAAGTAACACATAGAGAGTAATGGAATGAAACAGCTATACTATATGCATATATGGCTGGTGGAAAGCTCTATGGTTACAGTTTTGCGTAAAGCCAGTTTTTCCCTACTGCAAAGGAATAAATTTATTTAACTATCATGCTGGTTGTGAAACATTGAGAATGGTTGACGGCATTCTCAATCCCAATTAAGTGAACAATTAAAACCCAACGACATTAATTAGAAGTAACATGTTGAGATTCACATGATGTTCAAGCACTAGATACTCAAGTTGTCCATAACCGGGGACACGGCTAATCATGATTAGTTTGTACACTCTACAGAGGATTGCGCACTTTTCCCCACAAGACTCGATCGCCTCCGTTGGATTTCTCGCACTACATGGTGTTTGAGAAACGGATGACCGAGACATAGTCTTTCAGAAGCGCTAGCACCTTACGATCGGGTAGACCGTACCACCTACAACCCCTACATCTGCTAGTCTACCACTATAAGAGTTCGCACAACTTAGTCAACTATGCCAGAGCCCATAATGGCTTGTGGCTGCACACGGAAGTTTCTAGCATGAAAGATCTTATGATCCCTTTGAGCCTGGGTGGCGGTCCAAAATAAAACAGGCAAGTCCTGATAGACATCAGGTGCCTCAATCCACCTAGATGTGTGTTTAAGTTGCCACCTTAGATAAACCATTAATTAACAATACTCACATCTGTCATGGATAACACTCACCCAGTCCACGTCTACTAGCATAGCATGGCATAATAAGAAAACATAGAAGTAACTCCCAAAGGTTTCATAATAATACAGGTGATAGGTACTACCTCATCTACTTCCCATCCCACAGTTTAATTAGATCCTAATCATGCAATGTGAGAGGATTGATCTAATGCAATAAAACATGGGTTGTAGAAAAGGTATGATCAAAGTGTTACTTGCCTTGCTGATGATCCGCGAGACCAAGGGTTTCGAAGTAACAGGCGGCGCAATCAGGGTAATCTATCGCAGACAAACAACAAGCACACAATGAGTACTCGTCTAATGCATAGGTAAAACTCTAATAAGAGAACGAACCAGAAGGTTCAACTTAAGAACTCCGGTTGCAAAGAAAGAACGAACCGGACAAAGAAACGGAAAACAAACGGCGGAAGAAAACAACTCGGTTCTAGCAAGTTGAAACTAGGTCAAATTTTACCGTAGAAAAAACTTGTTTAAGTTGATTAGAGAGAACGGCGGTTTCGAAACGAAACTCCAGGCGCTTGAATCACCTGATTCCGATAAACGAGTGAGAAGATAAACTAGAACGAAGATCGGATCTGAGATCGCGATCGCGGAATAAATCCGACGAAAGAAAAGAGACGAACGGTTAAACGAACGGACGTTCGTTAACCTAGAAGAATCCGGTGATCACGTTCGTTCGGACAAACGGTCCGGCGAACGGTCCAAAGGCAACTAAATCGGAAAAGAAAACGAATCCGATCTAGGGTTTCGGAAGAAAATCGAAACAAAACCGATCTAGAAAAACCAGAACGGTTTAGAGAAGAACCGGAAAGAAAACGAATCGGAAGAGAAGAAAAGAATCGGAATGATTAGAAGAAAACGATCCGAGGAAAAGAAGAGATGCGGTGCGGGGCTACCTCCGGCGAGGTCTCCGGCGAGGGGCTCCGGCGACGGCGTTGGGAGGCGGCGGTGTGGGCGAGGTGCGGCGGCGGCACTAGGGCACAAGGCGGCGGCACGGGTGTGGGGTGCGGTGGAGGGCTTGGGGTTTGATTTGATGGGTTTAGAGGGGGGGTGTTGGGGTATTTATATTGGGGAGGGGAGGGGGTTTCTTGGGGTAGGGGACAAGAAATAGAGTAGGAGAAGGAATCCTAAAAGAAAAAGGAAAACGGAACAAAGGAAAGGGGAGGGGCTAACCGGCCAGAGTCCAAGCCGGACTCGGCTTAGAGCGAGGTGGCGGCCTGGCTGGCGCCTGGCGCTAGCGTGCACGCGGGGCTGGGGTGGCCGGCTGGCTGGGCCTTTGGCCCGGCTGACCTGCGGAAAGTTTTTTTTAAACGGTTTCGCGCGCAGAAAAACACAGAAAAGAAAATCTAAACGGGCTCCAAAAATTCTAAAGTAAATTTTCCCCGACTCCTAAAAATGAGTCGAACAAAATGAACTTTTCTCCGGGCCTAAAATGCAATTTTTGAAAACGCGCATTTTTCCCTATCCAAATAAAAAGGCAAATAAACTCCGGCAAACCAAAATTTGACTTATTCATTAAATCTTCATTTTTCCTAAATTTGGGAAAGTCATATTATTCCCTCTCTCATATATTTTGACACCGGAAAAATTATTGAAGATGAAATAAATAAATCAAATGATCCTCTTTTCAAAATTTGAGAAAACTCTCAAATATGAAAATAACGAAATCTCCAACTCTCTCCGAGGGTCCTTGAGTTGCGTGAAATTTCTAGGATCGGGCAAAGTGCAAGAAAATATGATATGCATGATGATCTAGTGTATAACATTCCAAATTGCAAATTTGGGATGTTACATTGCGAGTACATTCAAAGTACTCATTGGCTTGCCACTGGTTATTTTATTGGCCAGGCAGGAAAAACAGGATATGATGAAGAATACTTCGGTGACGAACATGCAAGCTAGGACGCTTCCCAGTCAGAATGCCTGTAGGGTTAAGGCAGATGGCAGGGGTCCAAGTTATCAACGAAGATTTCTGCTGCGAAGTTATACTCGAGGCTCGACCATAACGGTCATAATTTATGTGAGACGCTATGTATGAATGTAAGACTCTTGTTATTCAGCTTCTGTGTGTTCAGTGAGCATGATCTCTGGGATCACTGTACACGTGCATTCGGTGATCACGACTTATGAGTCGGGGTCCCCACATACATGTTATTGATGTGTACCTTACTAATTCTCGCAGTAGTGCCTGGGTATTTGATACTGGTTCTGTTGATAATATTTGCAACTCGAAATAGGGACTACGGATTAAGCGAAGATTAGCAAAGGATGAGGTGACGATGCGCGTGGGAAATGGTTCCAAAGTCGATGTGATCGCAGTCGGCATGCTACCTCTACATCTACCTTCAGGATTAGTTTTAGACCTAAATAATTGTTATTTGGTGCCAGCGTTTGTCGGATGTGGGGTTCCGGCAAGCCCTTAAGGTTCGAACATTGGGGTGCGCACGAAGTCTTTTCCTTCCACTGATCTACGCCCTAGCTCTCTAAGATCTCGCGGACGAACTCGACGAACTCGCAGCACGGCAAGACACAAGATTTATACTAGTTTGGGCCACCGTTGTGGTGTAATACCCTACTCCAGTGTGGTGGTGGTGGATTGCCTCTTGGGCTGATGATGAACCATACAATGGGAAGAACAGCCTCCTGAGGTTGAGGTGTTCTTGTGCTTGGCTAACTTGTGTGGGTGAGAGTGATCTAAGATCGCGTCGTCCCCCCGCCTATGGTGGTGGCTAGTCCTACTTATAGAGGCTCTGGTCCTCTTCCCAAATCTTGAGCGGGAAGGGAGCCAACAATGGCGGGCAAATTTTAAGGGGGGCAGCTAGTACAAGCTATCCTAACAAAAGTGGTCTTTGCCTGCCAAAGGCTCTGGTGGTGACGCCGTCTTGGGCTCCATGATGACCTCCATCTTGCCGTCCTTCTGGTCTTGGTCTTGTTGCACCCAAATGGCAACCTTTGCCTGATGCCTCGGTACTCCTCGCCTGCGCAGGTTTCCTTAGCACCAAAGAGGAAACAAGGACACTGTGCGCACTAGCGCCCGCCTGGTGTCGATCGTCATGGCTCACATCATGAGAGCCTCGTGAGGTTCACCTCGCCTTGATATCTCCGCTCCTCGTGAGCCTGCCTGACTAGGCCTATCCAGAGGAGGTCTTGTGTCGTCCGCCTCATGAGGCTTGCCCCTCGCGAGGGCCTTGGATGCCTTGTTGATGAAGATGGGCCATACGGCCTGCTGGCTTAGCCACGCAGCGGGATGCAGGCAGGCAAGTCTGGGGACCCCCGTTCCTAGGACGCTGACAGTAGCCCCCGGGCCCAAGGCATGCTCGGGCTTGGCTTCGCGGCGAAGCCAAGGGCCAAGTACGAAGCACTGCAGGCCCCAAAAGCGTGCGGCCTCACTTGACGCGGGGCGGCTGATTGGACATGGGCGTCTCCGCTTCCCCATGTTGCCCTTGAATCTACGTGGCTATGCGGCCCCCACTTCTTACTCAGTTATTCTTCCTTTGCCGCGCCCGACTCTTCCAATCTCCCTGCTTCCTCGAGGCCCTGCTCCGTCCTCCCAATCTGATTGCGCTCCGCTTGCTTCTCCGCCATAGCGTCGAAACAAGCCAAGAAGGGAAAGAAACCTCTGTCCTCGACAACTGCGCCTCCATCCTTCGAGCCGGCGCTCGGCCGGCCCCGGGTGCTCAACAACGAGGCCATGGACAAGGTGCGCCCCATGCTTGCCTCCAGTTTCAACGAGTGGGGAGCGACGACAGCTTGGCCCGTGTCTCGCACTCGCATGGCTCGGGCAGTCACCGAGGTTCTGATCTTCATTGAGGCCCTCTGGGCTGACCTGATTCCTCCCTTCTCCGCTTTCTTCAACGCGGTGCTCGAGCACTATCATATGCACATGCTCCATCTCGACCCTCAATCTTTGACCCTTCTTGCTGTCTTCGCCTTCTTGTGCAAGGCCATGGTGGGCATCGCTCCTTCCATGGCACTCTTCCGCCACTTCTTCTCGCTGCATCTCAACGGTCCCCGGCAGAGCTCAGGGTGTGTGGGCTTCTAGGCCGTGGCTGCGACGACAGGCGCGGGGATCGACTTCGAGCTTCCTTCATCCACGAGCGAGTTCCGTACTCGATGGGTGTTTGTTGACACCAGCGTGCTCAACCCTCTGCTCCAAGCTCCGGCGGGGCCTGCTATTCCAAACTCCGGCTAGGGTCATTAGAAGATCACGAGCCCCTGCCTTGCCCCCGTCTGGGCCAGGCTGAGGTGGTTGAAGGACCTCGGCATGACTGCGCCCATGGTGGTGAGGGAGTTTGTCAGGCGTCGAGTTGCTCCACTTCAGCGCCACTCCCGCCTGATGTGGGACTTGCTCCGCAGCCAGGACAACATGAGGTTTCAGGAGGAGGGGCTTCCTCTTGCGGCGCGGCAAAAGTGCTCACGGTCCTATCAGGTGTCCCTCTGCCGGATGAGATGCCCAGGAACAGCTGCGTGTTGTACCACTGCGAGAACAAAGTCACATTTGCCGCAAACATGCCTTCCTTTGATGAGTGGGGGCTGCACCCAGTCGGCTTGAAGGGGGCCCCGCGAGAACCCCGTCATCGTGGTCCCCCTCCCTGCGGCCGGTGTCGAGCTCGCCCTAGGTGATGGTGCGGGGGGGCGAGCTCCGACGGGGGCCGGCGGCTCAAGTGCCGAGGAGCACATGATGAACGGTGATCCCGGGGCGTCGTCCTCAGGGGCCTACGACCCCCCTCCTGAGGCGTTGGTTGTTGAGGAGACGCGGCATGCGGCTCCCAAGGCTGAGGCTCTGATACGTTTCCAACATATCTATAATTTTTGATTGCTCCATGCTATATTATCTACTGTTTTGGGCAATATTGGGCTTTATTATCCACTTTTATATTATTTTTGGGACTAACCTATTAACCGGAGGCCCAGCCCAGATTTGCTGTTTTATGCCTATTTCGGTGTTTCGAAGAAAAGGAATATCAGACGGAGTCGAAACAGAACGAAATCAACTAGAGAAGTTATTTTTAGAACGAAAGCCACCCAATGGACATGGACCCCACGTCAAGTAAGGAACGAGGAAGCCACGAGGGTGGGGGCACGCCCACCCCCCTAGGGCGCGCCCCCTGCCTCGCGGGGCCCCTGTGGCTCCTCCGACGTACTTCCTGCACCCATATATATCGTCGTACCCTAAAACTTCTAGAATGGACAATAGATCGTGAGTTCCGCCGCCAGAAGCCTCCGTAGCCACCAAAAGCCAATCTAGACCCGTTCCGGCACCCTGCCGGAGGGGGCAATCCTTCTCCGGTGGCCATCTTCATCATCCCGGTGCTCTCCATGACGAGGAGGGAGTAGTTCTCCCTCGGGGTTGAGGGTATGTACTAGTAGCTATGTGTTTGATCTCTATCTCTCTCTCGTGTTCTTGAGGTGATACGATCTTGATGTATCACGAGCTTTGCTATTATATTTGGATCCTATGATGTTTCTTCCCCCCTCTACTCTCTTGTAATGAATTGAGTTTCCCCTTTGGAGTTATCTTATCGGATTGAGTCTTTAAAGATTTGAGAACACTTGATGTATGTCTTGCCGTGGATATCTGTGGTGACAATGGGATATCACGTGATTCAATTGATGTATGTTTTGGTGATCAACTTGCGGGTTCCGCCCATGAACCTATGCATAGGGGTTGGCACACGTTTTCGTCGTGATTCTCTGGTAGAAACTTTGGGGCACTCTTTGAGGTCCTTTGTGTTGGTTAAATTGATGAATCTGAGATTGTGTGACGCATATCGTATAATCATACCCATGGATACTTGAGGTGACATTGGAGTATCTAGGTGACATTAGGGTTTTGGTTGATTTGTGTCTTAAGGTGTTATTCTAGTATGAACTCTAGGGCTATTTGTGACACTTATAGGAATAGCCCAACGGATTGATTGGAAAGAATAACTTTGAGGTGGTTTCGTACCCTACCATAATATCTTCATTCGTTCTCCGCTATTAGTGACTTTGGAGTGACTCTTTGTTGCATGTTGAGGGATAGTTATGTGATCCAATTATGTTAGTATTGTTGAGGGAACTTACACTAGCGAAAGTATGAACCCTAGGCCTTATTTCCTAGCATTGCAATACCGTTTACGCTCACTTTTATCATTAGTTACCTTGCTGTTTTTATAATTTCAGATTACAAAAACTATTATCTACTATGCATATTGCACTTGTATCACCATCTCTTCGCCGAACTAGTAAACCTATACAATTTACCATTGTATTGGGTGTGTTGGGGACACAAGAGACTCTTTGTTATTTGGTTGCAGGGTTGCTTGAGAGAGACCATCTTCATCCTACGCCTCCTACGGATTGATAAACCTTAGGTCATCCACTTGAGGGAAATTTGCTACTGTCCTATAAACCTCTGCACTTGGAAGCCCAACAACGTCTACAAGAAGAATGTTGTGTAGTAGACATCAAGCTCTTTTCTGGCGCCGTTGCCGGGGAGGTTAGCGCTTGAAGGTATATCTTTAGATCTTGCAATCGAGTCTTTTAGTTTCTTGTTTTATCACTAGTTTAGTTTATAAAAGAAAACTATAAAAAAATGGAATTGAGTTTGTCTCATACGCTTCACCTTTTTAATATTTTTTTTAAGTATGATGGAAAGGAAAATTGTGCTCAAATGCTAGAAGAAGAATTACATAGAATGCTTGGCATAAAATATGTGAATGATGAGCATGATTGCAATGTTGTTAGTACGAATTCTTTGAATATCCATGACACTAATGATGATTGCACTAGTTATGATGAAAATGTCTCCTATAAACATGTCAATTTTTGTGGAGTGAATTGGGTTTGTAAGTACACACCAAATAGGGAAGATAGATATTGCAAGAGGCATAAGTACTTAGAAACTAAATTGTTGCAAGAAAGTCTTGATGATTGTGCTGAAAAATTCAATATTTTTCGCGCCCCTTGTGAACTTTGCAATGAACACGGTCATTTAAAGCTCCAATGCTATTTGTTTCATGATCAAGTCGTGTCCAAACATTGTGATAATTTGATTACCCTTGAGCATCATAAAGAGCTTAGCCTTCTTTTGGGTTACGAAGAAATGAAACATATAACTAAGGGTATTCCAAAATTTAATCTTGATAGAGTTCTTCATTTTGATCTAGAGGAAATTTATATGTATTGTGCGGTGAATTGTATTGAAAATCCTTATATTGCCAACTACATAAAGAAAACAAAACAAATAGAAGATGAAGAGAATACTAATTAAAGGGAAGAGACTTCCCAATACCCTCCTATTATTTCTTATGATGAATCAGGTAACGGGGAAGAGCCTCCTATTCAACCAATCTCATTAATAAGGAGCTCCAAAAAGAGGATTGAACCCACACATGATGTGGTGAAGAAGAAGAAAATAAAAAGGAAGAGAGTTAAAAAGATATATCTTCCAAATAATGCTGCTCCAATTACTATTGTGCCTCATGAAAATATAATTGTGGAAGATAATGATACTTCTTATGATCTTGAAAATCTTTTTGGCACTTGCTTGGAAGAATATGATAATTGCTATACTATTGGTGCTATTCATACATTTAATTATGAGAGTGATTATGCTTATGATATGAAAAGGCCCAAGCTTGGGGATGCTATGTTTGATGAAGATGATTTTTTTTGAGAATATATTTTCTACAATTAATGTTTGTCCCAAGCTTGGGGATGCTATGTTTATTAATGATGATATTTTTAGTCTTCCAAGTTTTGATATGCAAAGTTGTTATGATAAGAACAAAGTTGCTACTTATGATGATTATTGTGATGAAACTTATGCTATAAAGAGTAGTGATGATTATATTTATAAAACTTTTCATGATTATGAGTACCCTTTCTCTGAACATTACTCTTTTAATGTGGAAACAATTTATAGTATTCAAGTCTCTTATGATACTCCCACTATTCCGACTGAGAAGAAATTTGCTTATGTGGAGAGTACTAAAAATTCTATGCTTGTAGATCATGAAAAGAATGCTTTAGGTGATGGTTATATTGTTGAATTCATTCATGATGCTACTGAAAATTATTATGAGGGAGGAACATATGCTTGTAGGAATTGCAATAATATCAAGTTTCCTCTCTATGTGCGTAAAGTTTTGAAGTTATGCTTGTTTTACCTTCCTATGCAAGTTGATTCTTGTTTCCATAAGTTGTTTGCTCACAAAATCCCTATGCATAGGGAGTGGGTTAGACTTAAATGTGCTAGTCATATTCTTCATGATGCCCTCTTTATGTTACGATTCTTATCTTTTATATGCGCATCATTGAAATCGTCGTGCCTAGCTAGGGGCGTTAAACGATAGCGCTTGTTGGAAGGCAACCCAACTTTATTTTAGTTTGTTGCTTTTTGTTCCTGTTTAGTAATAAATAATTCATCTAGCCTCTGTTTATATGTTGTTTTATGCTTTTAATTAGTGTTTGTGCCAAGTAGAACCTTTGGGAAGACTTGGGGAAAGTCTTGTTGATCATGCTGTCAAAAACAGAAACTTTAGCGCTCACGAGAACTGCAGCCATTTTTATTTGGAGAGTGCTATTTAGTTAATTATTTTCGCAGATGATTAATAGATACATTTCTCAGGTCCAGCAATTTATTTTAGAATTTTATGAGTTCCAGAAGTATACGTTTGATCCAGATTACTACAGACTGTTCTGTTTTTGACAGATTCTGTTTTCGATGTGTTGTTTGCTTATTTTGATGAATCTATGGCTAGTAAAATAGTTTATAAACCATAGAGAAGTTGGAATACAGTAGGTTTAACACCAATATAAATAAATAATGAGTTCATTAAAGTACCTTGAAGTGGTGATTTATTTTCTTATACTAACGGAGCTTACAAGTTTTCTACTTTAAGTTTTGTGCTGTGAAGTTTTCAAGTTTTGGGTAAGGATTCGATGGACTATGGAACAAGGAGTGGTAAGAGCCTAAGATTGGGGATTCCCAAGGAACCCCAAGGTAATATTCAAGGACAACCAAGAGCCTAAGCTTGGGGATTCCCCGGAAGGCATCCCCTCCTTCGTCTTCGTTCATCGGTAACTTTACTTGGAGCTATATTTTTATTCGCCACATGATATGTGTTTTTCTTGGAGCGTCAATTTATTTTGCTTTGCTTGCTGTTTGAATAGAATAACAAGATCTGAAATTATTAAATGTTAGAGAGTCTTCACATAGTTGCATGATTATTCGACTACTCATTGATCTTCACTTATATCTTTCGGAGTAGTTTGTCATTTGCTCTAGTGCTTCACTTATATCTTTTAGAGCATGGTGGTAGTTTTATTTTAAAAAAATAGATGAACTCTCATACTTCACTTGTATCATTCCGAGAGTCTTAAATAGCATGGTAATTTGCTTAAAATCCTAATATGCTAGGTATTCAAGAATAATAAAACTTTCTTATGAGTGTGTTGAATACTATGAGAAGTTTGATGCTTGATAATTGTTTTGAGATATGAGGATGGTGATATTAGAGTCATGCTAGTTGAGTGGTTATGAATTTGAGAAATACTTGTGTTGAAGTTTGTGATTCCCGTAGCATGCACGTATGGTGAACCGTTATGTGATGAAGTCGGAGCATGATTTATTTATTGATTGTCTTCCTTATGAGTGGCGGTCGGGGATGAGCGATGGTCTTTTCCTACCAATCTACCCCCTAGGAGCATGAGCGTAGTACTTTGTTTCAATAACTAATAGATTTTTGCAATAAGTATGTGAGTTCTTTATGACTAATGTTGAGTCCATGGATTATATGCACTTTCACCCTTCCACCATTGCTAGCCTCTCTAGTACCGTGCAACTTTCGCCGGTACCATACACCCACCATATACCTTCCTCAAAACAGCCACCATACCTACCTATTATGGCATTTCCATAGCCATTCCGAGATATATTGCCATGCAACTTTCCACCATTCCGTTCATCATGACACATTCATCATTGTCATATTGCTTAGCATGATCATGTAGTTGACATAGTATTTGTGGCAAAGCCACTGTTCATGATTCTTTCATACTTGTCACTCTTGATTCATTGCATATCCCGGTACACCGCCGGAGGCATTCATATAGAGTCATATCTTGTTCTAAGTATCGAGCTGTAATTCTTGAGTTGTAAGAAAAATAAAAGTGTGATGATCATCATTATTAGAGCATTGTCCCAGTGAGGAAAGGATGATGGAGACTATGATTCCCCCACAAGTTGGGATGAGTCTCCAGACAAAAATAAAAAAATAAAAGAGGCCAAAGAAGCCCAAATAAAAAAAAGAGAAAAGAGGCCATAAAAAAAGAGAAAGGCCAAAAAATGAGAGAAAAAGAGAGAAGGGGCAATGCTACTATCCTTTTACCACACTTGTGCTTCAAAGTAGCACCATGATCTTCGTGATAGAGAGTCTCCTATGTTGTCACTTTCATATACTAGTGGGAATCTTTCATTATAGAACTTGGCTTGTATATTCCAATGATGGGCTTCCTCAAACTGCCCTAGGTCTTCGTGAGCAAGCGAGTTGGATGCACACCCACTAGTTTCTTTTGTTGAGCTTTCATATACTTATAGCTCTAGTGCATCCGTTGCATGGCAATCCCTACTCACTCACATTGATATCTACTGATGGTCATTTCCATAGCCCGTTGATACGCCTAGTCGATGTGAGACTATCTTCTCCCTTTTTGTCTTCTCCACAACCACCATTCTATTCCACCTATAGTGATATATCCATGGCTCACGCTCATGTATTGCGTGAAGATAGAAAAAGTTTGAGAACATCAAAAGTACGAAACAATTGCTTGGCTTGTCATCGGGGTTGTGCATGATTTAAATACTTCGTGTGGTGAAGATAGATCATAGCTAGACTATATGATTTTGTAGGGATAGCTTTCTTTGGCCATGATATTTTGAGAAGACATAATTGCTTTATTAGTATGCTTGAAGTATTATTATTTTTATGTCAATATGAACTTTTGTCTTGAATCTTTCGGATCTGAATATTCATATCATAAGTAAGAAGAATTACATTGAAATTATGCCAACTAGCGTTCCACGTCAAAAATTATCTTTTTATCATTTACCTACTCGAGGACGAGCAGGAATTAAGCTTGGGGATGCTTGATACGTCTCCAACATATCTATAATTTTTGATTGCTCCATGCTATATTATCTACTATTTTGGGCAATATTGGGCTTCATTATCCACTTTAATATTATTTTTGGGACTAACCTATTAACCGGAGGCCCAGCCCAGATTTGCTGTTTTATGCCTATTTCAGTGTTTCGAAGAAAAGGAATATCAGACGGAGTCGAAACGGAACGAAATCAACTAGAGAAGTTATTTTTGGAACGAAAGCAACCTGGTGGACTTGGACCCCACATCAAGGAAGGAATGAGGAAGCCACGAGGGTGGGGGGCCCGCCCACCCCCTAGGGCGCGCCCCCTGCCTCCTGGGGCCCCCATGGCTCCTCTGACGTACTTCCTGCACCCATATATATCGTCGTACCCTAAAACTTCCAGAACGGACAATAGATCAGGGGTTCCGCCACCAAAAGCCTCCGTAGCCACCAAAATCCAATCTAGACCCGTTCCGGCACCCTGCCGGAGGGGGCAATCCTTCTCCGGTGGCCATCTTCATCATCTTGGTGCTCTGCATGACGAGGAGGGAGTAGTTCTCCCTCGGGGCTGAGGGTATGTACCTGTAGCTATGTGTTTGATCTCTCTCTCTCTCTCATGTTCTTGAGGTGATACGATCTTGATGTATCGCGAGCTTTGCTATTATATTTGGATCCTATGATGTTTCTTCCCCCCTCTACTCTCTTGTAATGAATTGAGTTTCCCCTTTGGAGTTATCTTATCGGATTGACTCTTTAAAGATTTGAGAACACTTGATGTATGTCTTGTCGTGGATATCTGTGGTGACAATCGGATATCACGTGATTCACTTGATGTATGTTTTGCTGATCAACTTGCGGGTTCCGCCCATGAACCTATGCATAGGGTTTGGCACACGTTTTTGTCGTGATTCTCCGGTAGAAACTTTGGGGCACTCTTTGAGGTCCTTTGTGTTGGTTGAATAGATGAATCTGAGATTTTGTGACGCATATCGTATAATCATACCCACGGATACTTGAGGTGACATTGGAGTATCTAGGTGACATTAGGGTTTTGGTTGATTTGTGTCTTAAGGTGTTATTCTAGTACGAACTCTAGGGCTGTTTGTGACACTTATAGGAATAGCCCAACGGATTGATTGGAAATAATAACTTTGAGGTGGTTTCGTACCCTACCATAATATCTTCATTCGTTCTCCGCTATTAGTGACTTTGGAGTGACTCTTTGTTGCATGTTGAGGGATAGTTATGTGAACCAATTATGTTAGTATTGTTGAGGGAACTTACACTAGCGAAAGTATGAACCCTAGGCCTTATTTCCTAGCATTGCAATACCGTTTACGCTCACTTTTATCATTAGTTACCTTGCTGTTTTTATAATTTCAGATTACAAAAACTATTATCTACTATGCATATTGCACTTGTATCACCATCTCTTCGCCGAACTAGTGCACCTATACAATTTACCATTGTATTGGGTGTGTTGGGGACACAAGAGACTCTTTGTTATTTGGTTGCAGGGTTGCTTGAGAGAGACCATCTTCATCCTACGCCTCCTACGGATTGATAAACCTTAGGTCATCCACTTGAGGGAAATTTGCTACTGTCCTACAAACCTCTGCACTTGGAGGCCCAACAACGTCTACAAGAAGAAGGTTGTGTAGTAGACATCAGGCTCCAGGAGCCTCGGGAGGTTGCAATGAGAGGGCGCAGGGCTGTTCGCCATGATCGGGCCCCTCTGAAGCCATCCCTCTTGGTTCTTCTTCGGCTCCCCCGCGCACCGGCCGTCACGTCCAGCACTTTGGTCGTCTTTGTGTGGACTTCGAGGAGCTCGGCAAGACGAAGGGATCCACCAGTGGCAGCAATATCTTTGGGCCATTGAAGCGACAGAAGTACATCGCCATTGACGCGTGAGTATCTTATTGCCGTGGCTTCTTGCATGTGGTCTTCTTATTCTGACGTCTTTCTTTCAGGGCTTCTTCCATTGAAGCTGTTGTGTCTTCCGAGAGGCTGCCTCCTCCTTCATCAACTTCCCCATCAACCTTGAGCGTTCCTGGCATGCCTGCCGCCCTTGGAGAAGGGTCGGTCGGGGGAGCGTCCTCGCCTTCGTGGCATGCTGAGTCCGCGGTTCGGCCGCCCCTCCCCTGTGGCCTGGTGTGGAGCTCGGCGGGCGTGCCCAAGACTCCTCCCTTGCTCATGAACAGCCGCTGGTTGACCTCGATCATTGGTTCCTCTTCAAGCGGCGAGCCCCTATCAGCTTGGGCTCCTCGCGAGGACGGGCTGACATCAGGAGCGGCGCCAGCCCCAGCCCCCCGCCGGGAGGTGGCGCGCCACTTGATGCCCCGCCCGCTACCCCCGAGGTGGAGCACGAGGGGGTAGAGCGTTCAAGCTCGAGCGCGGGCGGAGCGTGGTTCGTCATGAGCTCTTCCAGGAGGCAATGGGCACGATGAGCCGCCATGGTGAAGAGCTTGCCGGTGTCGATTCGCGTCTTGAGGCTAAAGGTCTCCGGCTGGTGGAGGAGCGGCGCAAGCTGAAGGTGGCCATCAACCTCGGTCGCTACCAGCGTGACCTCAAGAATGCGAAGGCCGAGGCATCCCTGAAGATCGCCCATGAAGCCTGCTCGTGAGCCTTGGAAGAGGCTCACGAGGCCGATCGCTGTCGCGAGGTAGCAGAAGAGCGCGCGCGGGGGCTCCAGGCATGGAGCGCGTCCCTCGAGCAGCGGGTGGAGGCGCGCGGGGCCGCTCTTGCATCGCTGAGGGGGACGCCCGCGGAGGAAGAGGAGGTCCGGAAGCGCGAGGAGACGCTGGCCCTGGAAGCCGTGGAGCGCAGCCTCGAGCTCGAGCAACTGGAGACGAGGGGGCATCAAGTTGCTCAGGCAGAAGACACCGTCGGGGCCCGCGAGGCCGGAGTCGAGGAGGAGATCAATCGCCGGGTGGCCAAGGTTCACGCAGATCTGGAGGGCATGTACGACTCGAAGCTGAAGCTCACGGGTCTGGAGGATGTGGGCAAAGCCACCGCCCTCAAGCCTAGGCTGGATGAGGCCGAGAGGCGTGCGGAGGCCATAGCCGCCGCCCTGGTTATGGCGCAGGTAGACTTGGCCTCCGCCCGCGCCGAGCTGCTTTCTCTCCGGAACCGGGTAGAAGGTGCCGAGGCCGTCGTACGGCAAAATAGGGAGGAGGTGCTCTTGCGCCGGACGCTGGAGCGCGAGCATGCTCCTATGTTTCAAGGCCTCCGGAACAGGGCCAACACCGCCCTGGGTTATATCTGCGATGAGAATGCTCCGGCCCCCCACTTGAACGACTATGCCCGCCACCTGACCTTCTTTATCGAGGTGGTGATGCGCCTGGAGGCTCGATCTGCCAGAGCTCGCTAGCTTGTGGAGGAAAGGGGTCATGGCCTGCTTGAACGCGCCTTCTCCCGTGTCTTCAGCCACCTTCTGAATGCCGACCCCAACTTTGACTTTGACGCCGCCATTGCCCCCGTACCCATGGCTGTTCGGGGAAACCTGGCGCGTTGGGTAGAGGACCATGGGGACGCATTGGTCAGGGCCATCACCTCGGAGGATGAAGCGGTGGTGGTCGTCGCAAACGAAGGCAACGTGGTTGACGACGGCGATGGGGGCGTTGCCGACGGCGGCGACGACGCCAACGAAGATGACGACGACGAGAGTGACGCGTCCATGGGTGATGTAGCGAGTGATATTTCTGGATGATCCCCTGTTCTCCTGTTGTTTCATCCTGCACGTAGAACTCGGGCGTGGCCCTAGAAGACTTGTAAGAGCATTTTGAGAGGGGGAGCCCCTCATGTGAGAAAATTGCAGTTTTTACTTTCCCATGCGATGTGGGTATGTGTCCTCGTGAACTCGTGAGGCCGGGGGCGAGCTTCCCGTCGTGGTTTACCTTAGTCAGCACCAGCTCCGGCCTAGGTCGTGAAGCGACGAGCTTCTGAGAATCCTGTGGAGCCCATCGCTCCGTCTGAGGGGGCCCCTCAAGAGGTGAGTGCCAGCCGCAGCGCTGGCGCGTGCTTGACAAGTGTGAGCCTTGCGCAGTCCGGGTCGCGAGGAGCTTGCGAGGGAATGGCGATGGACATGAGTCCCAAACCAAACCAGATCCAGAAGGCGGGAAATAGCTCTAACGAGAAAAGGCACCCCCCGCGTGCATCAATAAAAATTCAGCTTCAACTTAAATCCAGATTCGGAAAGGAAAGCCACAGAAAAAGAGATCCAAAGCAAAAGGTCGCGTCCGGCACCTAGCCTAGTCTTCAGGTCTTCAAGTCTTCTCACCAGCGCGGACTTAAGTGCTGCCACTAGGTGTGGGAGGGAGCCCCAGGGCCTGAGGCCAGCGCTCCTGAGACTCTGGGGCGTGTACAGCCCCAGCTCATTATTACGTGAGAGTGTCACGGGCGGCGAGCTTCACAGGAACTGGGCCTTCTTCACAGGAACCGGCCTTGCTTCATATCACCAGATGAGGGCCCCGCCTTGCGCCGCCCTTGACCTCCTCTGTACCGACCGGTCACTAGGACAACACAAAGGAGGGAAAGGGGACGCCAGCGGTTCCCTCGGCGACCATAGGTCCTCTGTCGGGGAAGGGTCGTCGAAGCCTCCCAGCAGAGGGCCTACCTCCGGGTATCCCCTGGCCTTGTACGCTTTGGGGAGGGGCCTGCCTCCCGTCCCCTCTCCTGCATCCCCCAACGCGATCCTCCCGCTGCCAGGGGGGCTGTCGAGCTGGGGGCCGCCTGCTGCTCGGTGACCTGCTCCTCCTGCGACTCATGGTTAGCGTAAGCTTGCTCCTGGGGGTTAGGGGTACCCTGTAGTGGTCGTCGCACGCGCGGTCGTGGTGGTTCCCCGGCAGCTCCTGGATGGCCTCGACTCCTAGCGTCCATTCTTCCCAATCTCCTCCAACGAACGAGTAGGGGTCGTCCTCCGGCGTGTACTCCTGGTCCGTCCTGCGGGGCACGCAGGATTCTGGGGCTGTTACCCCGAACACCTCGCCATGGTGCCCCACACTCCATGTCGCCCGGCCCAGCGTGACGTCCTGGGAGTGATAGCGCGGCATCCCACTCGGGCCATGGAAGACAACGCTTGTGCCCATGCTTGTCGCATGTGATACGCGGGTGGTAGAGCCCCCAGCGCCGTCGGCCATGCTGGTGTTGACGAAGCCCCCTGGCGCCTGATGGTGCGTGGCGGCGGCGTGGCCCACCGAGAATCCCCGTAGCGGCCTAAGGAGAATGTCGGATGTGGGGTTCCGGCATACCCTTAAGGTTCAAACACTGGGGTGCACGCGAAGTCTTTCCTTCCTACCGATCTACGCCCTAGCTCGCTAAGATATCGCGGACGAACTCGACGAAATCGCAACACAGAAAGACACGAGGTTTATACTGGTTCGGGCCACCATTGTGGTGTAATACCCTACTCCAATGTGGTGGTGGTGGATTGCCTCTAGGGCAGATGATGAACAGTACAAGGGAATAACAGCCTCCTGAGGTTGAGGTGTTCTTATGAGTAGGATCTCGATCGGGTTGGATCAAGCTAAGATGAGATGCCTCTACTATGGTGGCTAGCTCTACTTATATAGGCCCTGGTCCTCTTCCCAAATATTGAGCGGGAAGGGAGCCAACAATGGCGGGCAAATTTGAAGGGGGCCAGCTAGTACAAGCTATCCTGACAAAAGTGGTCTTCGCGTGCGAAAAGCTCTGGCAGTGACGCCGTCTTGGGCTCCACGATGACCTCCGTCTTGCTGTCCTCCTGGCCTTGGTCTTGTTGCACCAATATAGCAACCTTTGTCTGATGCCTCGGTACTCTTCGCCTGCGCTGGCCTCCTTAGCACCAAAGAGGAAATAAGGACATTGTGGGAGCTGGCGCCCGCCTGGCGCCCGCCTGGTATCATGCGTCATGGCTCACGTCATGAGGGCCTCATGAGGTTTTCCCCGCCTTGATATATCCGCTCCTCGTGATCCTGCTTGGCTAGGCTACTCCAGAGGAGGTCTTGCGCCGTCTGCCTCGCGAGGCTTGGACCCTCACGAGGGCCTTGGATTCCTTATTGATGAAGATGGGTCGTACGGCCTGCTGGCTTACCCACGCCGCGGGCCGCGGGCAGGCAAGTCTGGGGACCCCCGTTCCCAGAACACCGACAGTAGCCCCCGGGCCCAAGGTGTGCTCGGGCTTGGCTTCGCGGCGAAGCCAAGGGCCAAGTACGGAGTGCCATGGGCCCCAAAAGCCTGCAGCCTCGTTTGACGCATGGTGGTTGATTGGACGTGGGCGTCTCCGCTTCCCCAGCTGCCCTTGAATCCGCCTGGCAATGCGGCCCCGCCTCTTACACATTATTCTTCCATCGCCACGCCCGGCTCTTCCAATCTCCCTGCTACCTCCATGCCCTGCTCCGCCTTCTCAATCTGACATGTGCTCCGCCCGCTTCACCGCCGAAACAAGCCGAAAAGGGGAAGAAACCTCTATCCTCGCCAACTGCGCCTCCATCCTTCGAGCCGGTGCTCGGCCGGCCTCGGGTGCTCAACGACGAGGCCATGGACAAGGTGTGCCCCATGCTTGCCTCTAGTTTCAACGAGTGGGGAGAGACGCCGGCATGGACCGCATCTCGCACCAGCCTTGCTCGGGTAGTTACCGAGGTTCCGATCTTCATTGATGCCCTCTGGGCTGGCCTGATTCCTCCCTTCTACGCCTTCTGCAACGCGGTGCTCGAGCACTATCAGATCCACATGCTCCATCTTGATCCTCAGGCTGTGACCCTTTTCGCCGTCTTCGCCTTCGTGTGTGAGTCCATGGTGGGCATCGCCCCCTCCGTTGCACTCCTCCGCCACTTCTTCTCGTTGCATCTCACCGGTCCCCGGCAAAGCTCAGGGCGTGTGGGTTTCCAGGCCGTGGCTGCGAAGGCAGGTGCGGGGATCGACTTCGAGCTCCCTTCATCCAGGAGCGAGTTCCGTACGCGATGGGTATTTGTTGACGCAGGCGTGCTCAACCCTCTGCTCCAAGCTCCGGTGGGGCTTGCTATTCCAAACTCTGGCTGGGGTCATCAGAAGCTCACGAGCCCCTGCCTTGCCCCCGTCTGGGCCAGGCTGAGGTGGTTGAAGGACCTTGGCGTGACTGCGCCCATGGTGGTGAGGGAGTTCGGCAGGCGTCGAGTTGCTCCACTCCAGCACCATTCTCGCCCGATGTGGGACTTGCTTAGCAGACATGACAACATGAGGTTTCAGGAGGAGGGGCTTCCTCTCGCTGCGCGGCAGATAGTGCTCACGATCCTATCAGGTGTCCCTCTGCCAGACGAGATGCCCAGGAACAGCTGCATGTTGTACCGCTACGAGAACAAAGTCACATTTTCCGGGAACATGCCTTCCTTTGATGAGTGGGGGCTGCGCCCAGTCGGCTTGGTGGGGCCCCGCGAGAATCCTATCATCGTGGTCCCCTTCTTTTCACCGGTGCCGGGCTCGCCCCAGGTGACGGTGCGGGGGAGCGAGCTGCGGCGGGGGCGGGCGGCTCAGGTGCTGAGGAGCACATGTCGAGTGGTGATCCAGGGGCGTCGTCCTCGGGGGCCTACGACCACCCTCCTGAGGCGTCAGTTGCCAAGGAGATGCGGCATGCGACTCCCGAGGTTGAGGCTCCAGGAGCCTCGGGAGGTCGCAGTGGGAAAGAGCTGGGCTGTTCGCCTCAGCCGGGCTCCCCTGAGGCCATCCCTCTTGGGTCTTCTTTGGCTCCGCCGCGCACCGACTGTCACGTCCAGCGCTTCGATCGCCTTTGTGTGGACTTCGAGGAGCTCCGCAAGAGGAAGGGATCCCCCAGCGGCATCAACATCTTTGGGCCGTTGAAGCGACGAAAGTACATCGCTATTGATGTGTAAGTACCTTGTCGTCGTGGCTTTTGCGTGTGGTCTTCTTATCCTGACACCTGTCCTCCAGGGATCCTTCTGCTGATGTTGTTGCGTCTCCCGAGAGGCGGCCTCCTCCTTCATCAACTCCCCCGTCGGCATTGAGCGTTCCTGGCCTGCTTGCTGCCCCTAGAGCAGGGTCGGTCGGAGGAGCATGCCCGCCTTCGGGACGTGCTGAGTCCGTGGTTTGGCCGGCCCTCGCCAACGGTCTGGCATCGAGCTTGGCGGGCGTGCCCAAGACTCCTCCTCTGCTCATGAGCAGTCGCTGGCTGACCTTGGTCTTTGGTCCTCTTCAAGGAGTGAGCCTCGATTAGCTTGGGCTCCTCGCGAGGATGGGCTGATGTCAAGCACGGCTCTGGCCCCCAGCCCCCAACCGGGAAGTGGCGCGCCACTTGATGCTCCACCCGCCGCCCCTGAGGTGGAGGACGAGGCGGGTCGAGCGTTCGAGCTCAAGCGCAGGCGTTGTGTTGTCCGTCACGAGCTCTTCTAGGAGGCAATGGGCGCCATGTGCTGCCTTGGTGAAGAGCTTGCTGGTGTCGACTTGCGTCTTGAGGCTGAATGTCTTCGGTTGGTGGAGGAGCGGCGCAAGCTGCGAGTGGTCATCAACCTTGGTCGCTATTAGCGCAACCTCGAGAATGCAAAGGCCGAGGCATCCATCAAGATTGCCAATGAGGCCCGCTCGTGAGCTTTGGAAGAAGCTCTCGAGGCCGATCGCCGCCGCGAGGCTGTGGAGGAGCGCGCGTGGGGGCTTCATGCCTAGAGCGCGTCCCTTGAGCAGCAGGTGGAGGCGCGCGGGGCCGCTCTTGCATCACTGAGGGGGACGCCTGGGGAGGAAGAGGAGGTCCAGCAGTGCAAGGAGACGTTGGCCCTTGAAGTCGTGGAACGCAGCCTCGAGCTCGAGCGACTGGAGACAAGGGAGCGTCAAGTCGCTTAAGCAGTAGATGCCATCGGGGCTCGCGAGGCCGGAGTCGAGGAGGAGATCAATCATCGGGTGGCCGAGGTTCGCGCAGATCTGGAGGGCAGGTACAAATTGAAGCTGAAGCTCGCCGGTCTGGAGGGTGCGGGCAGGGCGGCCGCCCTCAGGCCTAGGTTGGACGAGGCCGAGAGGCATGCGGAGGCCACAGCCGCCGCTCTGGTTACGGTGCAGGTGGACTTGGCCTCTGCCTGCGCCGAGCTGCTTTCCCTCCGGAGATGAGTTGATGACGCTGAGGCCGTCGCACGGCAAAACAGGGAGGAAGTGCTCCAACGCCGAACGCTGGAGTGCGAGCATGCTCCTATGCTTCAAGACCTTCGGAACAAGGCTAACACCGCCCTGGGTTACATCTGCGACGAAAACGCCTCGGCCCCTCACTCGAATGACTATGCCAGCCACCTGACCTTCTTCACCGAGGTGGTGACGCGCCTGGAGGCTCACTCTGCCAAAACTTGACAGCTTGTGGACGAGAGGGTTCGGGGCCTGCTTCAGCGCGCCTTCTCCCATGTCTTCAGCCACCTTCTGAATGCCGAACCCAACTTCGACTTCGACGTCGCCATTGCCCCCGTACCCACGGCCGTCCGGGGCAACCTAGCGCGTTGGGTAGAGGACAATGTTGATGCGTTGGTCAGGGCCTTCACCTAGGAGGATGACGCGGTGGTGGTCGTCGCAGATGATGATGACAACGACGCGAGTGATGCATTCGCGGGTGATGTAGTGAGTGATATCTCTGGCTGATCCCATGTTCGCATGTTGTTTCATCCTGCACGCAAAACTCGGGTGTGGCCCTTGGAAGACTTTGTAAGATAATTTTGAGAGGGGAGCCCCTCATGTAAGCAAATTGCAGTTTTCACTTTCATATGCGATGTGGGTATGTGTCCTCGTGAACTCATGAAGCTGGGGGTGAGCTCCCCGACGTGGTTTACCTTAGCCAGCGCCAGCTTAGGGCTGGGTCGTGAGGCGACTAGTTCCTGAGAATCCTACGGAGCTTATTGCCCCGTTTGAGGGGGCCCCATAAGAGGTGTGCACCAGGCGCAGTGCTAGCGCGTGCTTGACGAGCGTGCGCTTTGCGCGGTCCGGCTCGCGAGGAGCTTTGCGAGGGAAAGGCGATGGACATGAGTCCCAAACCAAACGAGATCCAGAAGGCAAGAAACGGCTCGAACAAGAAAAGGCACCCCCCGCGCGCATCGATAAAAAATCAGCTTCAACTTAAGTCCAGATCCAGAAGCAAAGCCACAGAAAGAGAGATCCAAAGCAAAAGGCCGCGTTCGGCACCTAGTCTAGTCTTCAGGTCTTCAAGTCTTCTCACCAGTGCGGAGCTAAGTGCTGCCACTAGGTGTGGGAGGGAGCCCCAGGGCCTGAGGCCGGCGCTCCTAAGACTCCGGGGCGTGGATAGCCCCAACTCATTATTACATGAGAGTGTCATGGGTGGCGAGCTTCACAGGCACCGGGCCTTCTTCATAGGTACCGGCCTTGCTTCATATCGCCAGATGAGGGCCCCGCCTTTGCCACCCTCGACCTCCTTTGAGCCGACCGGCCATCAGGATGACACAAAAGAGAGAAAGGGGACGCCAGCGGTTCCCTCGGCGACCATGGGTCCTCTGCCGGGGGAAGGGTTGTCGAAGCCACCCCGGCAGAGGGCCTACCTCCGTGTGTCCCCTGGTTTTGCGTTCCTTGGGGGGCTTGCTCCTGGCTCTCTCCCGGCGGCCCCCACCGTGTCTCCCTTGTTGGAACGGGAGTCGTCGTGCTAGGGTCGTTGATCGATGATGCAACCTGATTCATCGGCAGCCCATGGTTAGCATAAGCCTGTTCCTGAGAGATTAGCGGTACCCTGTAGTTGCTGTTGTCGGCGCGATCGTTGTGGTTCTCCATTGGTTCTTGGAAGGCTTCGACTCCTAGCACCCCCTCTCCCCAATCTTCTCCAATGAACAAGCCAGGGTCGTCCTCTGGTGCGTACCCTTCGTCCATCATGCGGGGCACATAGGCTTCCGGGGCCGTCACCCTGAACACCTCGACGTGGTGCCCCATGCTCCATGTTGCTCGGCCCATGGTGGCGCCCTGGGGATAAGAGCACGGCATCCAGCTGGGACCGTGGGGGTGATGCTTGCGCCCGCGCCTGCCGCAGCCGGCATGGGGGAGTCGGAGCCCCCTACGCCGCTGGTCGTGCTGATGTTGATGAAGCCCCCGGGCGTAGTTGATGCCGCGCTGATGTGGTGAGGTTCGCCGCGCGGCCCTGCAGTGGCCTGGGGAGGAAGTCGATAGCTGAAGGGTGGTGCTCCTGACGCTGCTGCATCTAGCAGCTCAGCAACACGCTACAACAGTGTGTCCCGACCGCTTTCCATACGCCTGCACTGCAGCAGCTCCCTTTCCACGGTGAGAGCTGCCCGCATGTTTGCTTGCTCCCGCAATGAGTGCGGCGCTGTTGCTGCGGCATGGCTCGCCGCTCTTGCGGCGGCCCGTACCTGCCGTGGGTGAGGGTGGATGACGCTTGGCCATGCTGCCTGCGCTCGGCGGAGTTTGGAGGCACCCGTGCCATCTGGAGTGCGGGGTCGAGACCTTCATGGGCAGGCGGCGCTGCTCGGGCTAGCCGGGCTGCCTAGCGGTCGGAGCCGACCCTTGAGTCGCTGGACATCGTGGCTGAGGAGCGTCGACGAGCTGGCCGATGGAGGAGGAGCTCCGGCGCACCCCTACCTAGCACGCCAAATGTCGGATATGGGGTTCTGGCATACCCATAAGGTTCGAACACCGGGGTGCGCGCGAAGTCTTTCCTTCCTACCGATCTACGCCCTAGCTCGCTAAGTTCTCGCAGACGAACTCGACGAACTCCCAACACAGAAAGACACGAGGTTTATTCTGGTTCAGGCCACCGTTGTGGTGTAATACCCTACTCCAGTGTGGTGGTGGTGGATTGCCACTAGGGCAAATGATGAACAGTACAAGGGAAGAACAACCTCCTGAGGTTGAGGTGTTCTTGTGAGTAGGCTCTCGATCGGGTTGGATCAAGCTAAGATGAGATGCCTCTACTATGGTGGCTAGCTCTACTTATATAGGCCCTGGTCCTCTTCCCAAATATCGAGCGAGAAGGGAGCCAACAACAACGGGCAAATTTGAAGGGGGACAACTAGTACAAGCTATCCTGACAAAAGTGGTCTTCGCCTGTGAAAAGCTCTGGCGGTGACACTGTCTTGGGCTCCACGATGACCTCCGTCTTGCCATCCTCCTGGCCTTGGTCTTGTTGCACCAATATAGCAACCTTTGTCTGATGCCTCGGTACTCTTTGCGTGCGCTGGCCTCCTTAGCACCAAAGAGGAAATAAGGATGATGTGGGCGTTGGCGCCCGCTGTAACACACCGGATGTAACTTTCCCAATTTGTACTCCAACTCTTGCCGTTTCCGGCGTTAAGTTATTTTATTTCTTCGGGTTTGGGTGTTTGTCTCCGTGTGTTGCTATCATTGTCATCCATCTCATATCATGTCATCATGTGCATTGCATTTGCATATGTGTTCGTCTCATGCATTCGAGCATTTTCCCCGTTGTCCGTTTTGCATTCCGGCGCTTCGTTCTCCTCCGGTGGTCATTTCTAGCTTTCTTTCGTGGGTGGGGATTAAACATTTCCGGATTGGACCGAGACTTTCCAAGCGGCCTTGGTTTACTACCAGTAGACCGCCTGTCAAGTTTCGTATCATTTGGACTTCGTTTGATACTCCAATGGTTAACCGAGGGACCGAAAAGGCCTCGTGTGTGTTGCAGCCCAACACCTCTCCAATTTGGCCCAAAACACACCTAACTCTGCTCCATCTTCTAGATCGTTCGATCACGATCGCGTGGCCGAAAACCGCACCTCATTTGGACTCTCCTACCTCCCTCTATGCCTATTTAAACACCCCCCTCCAAATCCGGATCTTTCTCCCCCCTGAAACCCTAAAAACCCACCACGCCGCACCGGACATTGTCCGTCCGGGCCGGACCTCACCGCCGCCGTGAATCACGCGCCGCCACGTGGCCGCGGGACCGCATCGCCGCGCCTCCCCGCCGCCCGGCCCGCCGAGGCCCGTAGCGGGCCCCCACGGGCCCAGTCGCCGCCGCCCGCACCCGCATCGCCCCGCCGCCATCTCCTCCCGAGCCGGCGACGCCCTCCGCCGCGCTCCACCGTCTTCCCCAGCCCCGGCTGCCCGAGCCGCCGCGCGCCATCGCCGGCGTCGTCGACCCGCGGGAGGCAGCCGCCTCCGCCCGGCGCCGCCGCCTCCGGCCGCCTCCGCAGCGCCGCCCGCCGCAGCCGCCGCCGCCGACTCCGCCCCGACCAGATCCGGCCGCCGGCCCACCGGATCCGGCCACTACCTCCTCTCTCCGGCCGTCTACAGTGCAGATCTGGCGAGCTCCTCGATTTCCTCGCCGGGTCAAACCCTAATCCGGAGGTTGAATTTTTCCTAAGTCCTGAAATTGCAGATCCAAGTGCTCCTGTTCGAGACCCCGTAACTTTGCATCCGTAGCTCCGATTCATGCATATAGCATATCAAGATGTTCACCTCAGAGAGTACATCATTTCATTCCATTGCATCATTTTCATTTGAGCTCATCTTGGTGCCCGAAATGCTATTAGAAGAGGGCTACTTGAAATAATTGTCAGATCTGCTACTCCGTTTAGGCTTTTGTCATTTTTGCCATGATTATTGTGTGCATGCTATGCCCATGAGTTCTACATATGTTTTGTTAAGGGTTTTGTCATCTTTCCAGAGGTGCAACCCATGTATTTTTGTGATGTGTGTGGTGACTAGTGCAAGCTTGCGAAGTGGTACACTTGCTAATTCTGTTTTCAGGGACTTAGCAATTCCACTAAGTCCTTGATCTGTTTAGCTCATGATGCCATATGTTCATGTTGTTTCCTAGTGATCCGTGCCTCTTTTAAGGATGATCAGTAAGGATGTTTTGTTAATATTGTAGTGATCTATCCATCCATGTCTTTGTTTGAAATTATGGAGCACCCTAGCTTGAGTCAATCGAGCTCTACTTTTGCTACTTTGTGAATCTGGGCAGATTGTCAACTTGTTTGCAATTTTGCCGGTGATGTTGTAGTTGATCTGTGCATGCTATGCTATTGTTCTTGCCATTTCTAGCTAGCATTTTGTGCCTTCTTGATGGATGTATGCTTTTCTTGCCATGACTTGCACTGTAGTGAGTGCATCGAGCTCGTAAACATGCCTACTTGAGTTATATTTCAGCATGTGCCAGTTTTCACTAAGTCTGAGAACTGATTATGTTTTTGCTATGTTCACGTGCTTGCAATTGTATTTTCTAATCCCTTTTGGCTCAAGGTCACTAAGGGACTTTTGTTAAACTCTTTGAGTAGATCCATGCCATGCTTTACTTTGCCATGTTCAGGTCCTGTAGCATGTAGTTTTGTTACTCCGAAGAGAGCTACCTGATCTGAAATCCCAGACAAGTGTTAATTTCACTAAGTCTGAGATCTGTTTTCCATATGCATTTTTGCCATGCTTGTTTGAACCTGTTAATGGATGAATTGGCCGTAGCTCAGTGCTAGACTTTTCTTAAGCATCATGAATGCATCCCTGCCATGTATTTTGTTGTCATGATTGGGTGCTGTAGCATGTTCATCTCATTGCATTTAGATGACTACTTGCTGTAAATCGCAGACCGGTGTCATTTTTGAATCGCTTGCCATTTCCAAACCGTAACTCCGATTCCGGCATTCTTTATATCGTTTTCAAGAGATTTTGTCTCATATTTCCAGTGGCACACTTGGTTTTCCAAGTTGAGGACAGGTTCATGTATTTCCTGTCATATCTTGCATTTCGCATCCCGCATAGCATACCATCTTTGCATTGCGTTGTTTGAGTTTGCACGTGGTTGATTGTATCCTTGTTGCTTGTTTGTCTTGTTTGGGTAGAGCCGGGAGACGAGTTCGCTAACGAGGAGCCCATTGAGTTTGCTTTCGAGGATCCAGTCAACTCTGACAACTACGCAGGCAAGATGATCATACCCTCGAAATCACTACTATCTTTGTTATGCTAGTTTGCTCGCTCTTTTGCTATGCCAATGCTACGATGCCTACCACTTGCTTGAAAGCCTCCCAAATTGCCATGTCAAACCTCTAACCCACCATTGTCCTAGCAAACCGTTGATTGGCTATGTTACCGCTTTGCTCAGCCCCTCTTATAGCGTTGCTAGTTGCAGGTGAAGCTTGGAGGCCGTTCCTTTTTGGAACATTTATTTACTTGTTGGGATATCATTATATTGCTATGTTATCTTAATGCATCTATACACTTGGTAAAGGGTGGAAGGCTCGGCCTCTCGCCTAGTGTTTTGTTCCACTCTTGCCGCCCTAGTTTCCGTCATATCGGTGTTATGTTCCCAGATTTTGTGTTCCTTACGCGGTTGGGTTATAATGGGAACCCCTTGATATTTCGCCTTGATTAAAGATTTTCCAGCAATGCCCAACATTGGTTTTACCATTCGCCACCTAGCCTTTTCTTTCCCTTGGGTTCTCCAGACTCAAGGGTCATCTTATTTTACCCCCCCCCCCCCCGGGCCAGTGCTCCTGTGAGTGTTGGTCCAACCGAGCGATGTCCGGGGCTACCAGGGGCAACTCTGGGCTGGCCTACCCGACGTCTTGCTCATCTGAGTGTGCCCTGAGAACGAGATATGTGCAGCTCCTATCGGGATTTGTCGGCACATTCGGGCGGTGTTGTTGGTCTTGTTTTAACCTGTCGAAGTGTCTTGAAGAACCGAGATACCGAGTCTGATCGGAACGTCTTGGGGGAGGCCTATTCCTTCATTGACCGTGAGAACTTATCATGGCCTAAGTTGGGACTCCCCTGCAGGGATTTGAACTTTCGAAAGCCGTGCCCACGGTTATGGGCAGATGGGAATTTGTTAATGTCCGGTTGTAGATAACTTGAACCTTAACTTAATTAAAATGAATCAACTGAGTGTGTTACCGTGATGGCCTCTTCTCAGCGGAGTCCGGGAGGTGGACACGGTGTTGGAGTAATGTTTGCGCAGGTTTCTCTCTAGTTTCTCGCTCGCGCTTTGCCTCCTCTTCTCACTCTCTTTTGCGAATAAGTTAGCCACCATATTTTGCTAGTCGCTTGCTGCAGCTCCACTCATATTTACCTTGCCTTTACCTATAAGCTTAAATAGTCTTGATCGCGAGGGTGCGAGATTGCTGAGTCCCCGTGGCTCACAGATTACTATCACACTAGATGCAGGGCCTGATGATTCCGCTCCAGGAGACGCGTATGAGCTCAAGTGGGAGTTCGACGAGGACTCTCAATGTTACTATGTTTCCTTTCCCGATGATCAGTAGTGGTGCCCAGTTGGGGGTGAACGGGACCATGGTCGCATGTTGGGTTCTCTTTTATTTTGGCGCCGTAGTCGGGCCATGAGTGTTTGGATGATGTAATGTTATTTATGTACTTGATTGATGTGGCAAGTGTAAGCCAACTATGTTATCTCCCCTTTATTATTCTTATTACATGGGATGTTGTGAAGATTGCCTAACTTGCGACATATGCCTTCAATGCGATTATGCCTCTAAGTCGTGCCTCGACACGTGGGAGATATAGTCGCATCGAGGGTGTTACACCCGCCTGGTATCGTGCATCATGGCTCACGTCACGAGGGCCTCATGAGGTTTGCCCCGCCTTGATATCTCCGCTCCTCGTGAGCCTGCCTGGCTAGGCTACTCCGGAGGAGGTCTTGCGTCGTCTGCCTAACGAGGGTCTAGGATGCCTTGTTGATAAAGATGGGCCGTACGGCCTGCTGGCTTAGCCACGCCGTGGGCCGCAGGCAGGCAAGTCTGGGGACCCCCGTTCCTAGAATGCCGACAGAGAAAGCTGACGGCAGAAGGGCGGGGCTCTCGAGGCCGCCGCGTCCAGCAGCTCGGCAACACATTCCAGTAGTTTGTCCCAGCCGCTTTCCATCAGCCAGCACCGCAGCAGCTCCCTTGCCACGGTGAGTGCTGCCCGTGTGTTTGCTTGTTCCCACCGTGAGAGCGGCGCCGTCGCTGCGGCGTTGGTTGCTGCTCTGGCTGCGGCCCGCACTTGCCATGGAGTGGGGGTAGATGATGCCCCGCCGGATTGGACGGTTCTCATGCCGCCTGGAGCGTGGGGTTGACGTCTTCATAGGCGGGCGGCGCCGATCGGGCTGGCCAGGCTGCCCAGTGGTCGGAGTCAGCTCTTGGGTCCTCGGACATCGCGGTCGCGGAGCGTATGCAAGTCAGTTGTCGGATAAGAAGCTCCGGTGCACCCCTACCTGGCGCGCCAAATGTCGGATGTGGGGTTCCGGCAAACCCTAAAGGTTCGAACACTGGGGTGTGATAACCCACAAGTATAGGGGATCGCAACAGTTTTCGAGGGTAAAGTATTCAACCTTGATACGTCTCCAACGTATCTATAATTTTCGATTGCTCCATGCTATATTATCTACTGTTTTGGACATTATTGGGCTTTATTATCCACTTTTATATTATTTTTGGGACTAACCTATTAACCGAAGGCCTAGCCCAGAATTGTTGTTTTTTGCCTGTTTTAGGGTTTCAAAGAAAAGGAATATGAAACGGAGTCCAAACGGAATGAAACCTTCGGGAACCTGATTTTCTCAACGAACAAGACTCGGGGGACTTGGACCCTACGTCAAGAAAGAAAAGAGGAGGCCAATAGGTAGGGGGCGCGACTACCCCCCCCCCCCCCAGGTGCGCCCTCCACCCTCGTGGGCCCCTGTTGCTCCACCGACGTACTCCTTCCTCCTATATATACCTACGTACCCCCAAACGATCATATATGGAGCCAAAACCCTAATTCCGCCGCCATAACTTTCTGTATCCATGAGATCCCATCTTGGGGCCTATTCCGGAGCTCCGCCGGAGGGGGCATCGATCACGGAGGGCTTCTACATCAACACCATAGCCCCTCCAATGAAGTGTGATTAGTTTACCTCAGACCTACAGGTCCATAGTTAGTAGCTAGATGGCTTCTTCTCTCTTTTTGGATCTCAATACAATGTTCTCCCCCTCTCTTGTGGAGAACTATTCGATGTAATCTTCTTTTTGCGGTGTGTTTGTTGAGATCGAAGAATTGTGGGTTTATGATCAAGTCTATCTATGAATAATATTTGAATCTTCTCTGAATTCTTTTATGTATGATTGGTTATCTTTGCAAGTCTCTTTGAATTATCAGTTTGGTTTGGCCTACTAGATTGATCTTTCTTGCAATGGGAGAAGTGCTTAGCTTTGGGTTCAATCTTGGGGTGTCCTTTCCCAGTGACAGTAGGGGCAGCAAGGCACATATTGTATTGTTGCCATCGAGGATAACAAGATAAGGTTTTCTTCATATTGCACAAGTCTATCCCTCTACATCATGTCATCTTGCTTAAGGCGTTACTCTATTTTAAACTTAATACTCTAGATGCATGCTGGATAGCGGTTGATGAGTGGAGTAATAGTAGTAGATGCAGGCAGGAGTCGGTCTACTTGTCTCGGTCGTGATGCCTATATACATGATCATACCTAGATATTCTCATAACTATTCTCAATTCTGTCAATTGCTCAACAGTAATTTGTTCACCCACCGTAGAATACTTATGCTCTCGAGAGAAGCCACTAGTGAACCCTATGGCCCCCGGGTCTATCTTCATCATATTAATCTCCTACTACTTAGTTATTTCCTTTGCCTTTATTTTACTTTGCATCTTTATCACAAAAATACCAAAAATATTATCTTATCATATCTATCAGATCTCACTCTCGTAAGTGGCCTTATAGGGATTGACAACCCCTATTTGCGTTGGTTGCGAGGATTTATTTGTTTTGTGCAGGTACAAGGGACTCGCGCGTAGCCTCCTACTGGATTGATACCTTGGTTCTCAAAAACTGAGGGAAATACTTACGCTACTTTGCTGCATCATCCCTTCCTCTTCGGGGAAAACCAACGCAGTGCTCAAGAGGTAGCAAGAAGGATTTCTGGCGCCGTTGCCGGGGAGGTCTACGCAAAAGTCAACATACCAAGTACCCATCACATACCCTTATCTCCCGCATTAGATTATTTGCCATTTGCCTCCCGTTTTCCTCTCCCCCACTTCACCCTTGCCGTTTTATTTGCTCACTCTCTCTATCCTCCCTCTCTTTCTCTGTTTGCCTCTTTTTGCCCGCTTGCTTTTCGTTTGCTTGTGTGTTAGTTTGCTTGCTTGTTACGATGGCTCAAGATAATACTAAATTGTGTGACTTCACCAATACCAACAATAATGATTTTATTAGCACTCCGATTGCTCCTCTTACCGATGCTGAATCTTGTGAAATTAATGCTGCTTTGGTGAATCTTGTCATGAAAGATCCGTTTTCTGGCCTTCCTAGTGAAGATGCCGCTACCCATCTAAATAGCTTCGTTGATTTGTGTGACATGCAAAATAAGAAAGATGTGGTAATGATATTGTTAAATTGAAGCTATTTCCTTTTTCGCTTAGAGATCATGCTAAAGCTTGGTTTTCGTCTTTGCCTAAAAATAATATTGATTCATGGAACAAGTGCAAAGATGCTTTTATCTCTAAGTATTTTCCTCCCGCTAAGATCATCTCTCTTAGAAACGATATTATGAACTTTAAGCAACTTGATCATGAACATGTTGCACAAGCTTGGGAGAGAATGAAATTAATGATACGTAATTACCCTACTCATGGTTTAAATTTGTGGATGATTGTTCAGAATTTTTATGCCGGATTGAATTTTGCTTCTAGAAATCTTTTATATTCGGCCGTGGGAGGCACTTTTATGGAAATCACTTTAGGAGAAGCTACTAAACTCCTAGATAATATTATGGTTAATTATTCTCAATGGCATACTGAAAGATCTACTAATAAAAAGGTGCATGCGATAGAAGAAATTAATGTTTTGAGTGGAAAGATGATGAACTTATGAAATTATTTGCTAATAAGAGTGTTTCTTCTGATCCTAATGATATGCCCTTGTCTACTTTGATTGAGAATAATAATGAATCTATGGATGTGAATTTTGTTGGTAGGAACAATTCTGGTAACAACGCATATAGAGGAAATTTCAATCCTAGGCCTTATCCTAGTAATCCCTCTAATAATTATGGTAATTCCTACAACAATTCTTATGGAAATTATAATAAGATGCCCTCTGATTTTGAATCTAATATTAAAGAATTTATTACTTTGCAAAAGAATTTTAATGCTATGATTGAAGAAAAATTACTTAAGATTGATGATTTGGCTAGGAACGTTGATATAATTTCTCTTGATGTTGATTCTTTGAAACTTAGATCTATTCCACCTAAGCATGGTATCAATGAGTCTCTCAAAGCCATGAGAATTTCCATTGATGAGTGCAAAGAAACAACTGCTAGGATGCGTGCTAAGAAAGATGCCTTTATAAGAGCGTGTTCTTCTATTTCCTATGAAAATAAAGATGAAGATCTAAAAGTTATTGATGTGTCCCCTATTAAATCTTCTTTTTGCAATATGAATCTTGATAATGATGGAACTGAATATGATCCACCTTTACCTAGAAGGCGTTCTAAGAATTTGGAATTTGTTGATCTTGATGCTAAATTTGATAAAAGTGGGATTGAAGAAATTAAAACCCTAGATGTTTCTAAACCCACTATTATGGATTTCAAGGAATTTAACTATGAAAATTTCTCTTTGATTGATTGTATTTCCTTGTTGCAATCCGTGCTAAGTTCTCCTCACGCTTATAGTCAAAATAAAGCGTTTACTAAACATATCGTTGATGCATTGATGCAATCCTATGAAGAAAAACTTGAATTGGAAGTTTCTATCCCTAGAAAACTTTATGATGAGTGGAAACCAACTATTAAAATTAAAATTAAAGATCATGAATGCTATGCTTTATGTGATTTGGGTGCTAGTGTTTCCACGATTCCAAAGACTTTGTGTGATTTGTTAGGTTTCCATGATTTTGATGATTGCTCTCTAAACTTGCACCTTGCGGATTCCACTACTATGAAACCTATGGGAAGAATTAATGATGTTCTTATTTTTGCAAATAGGAATTATTTGCCCGTAGATTTTATTGTTCTTGACATAGATTGCAATCCTTCATGTCCTGTTATTCTTGGTAGACCTTTCCTTAGAATGATTGGTGCAATTATTGATATGAAGGAAGGAAATATTAGATTCAAATTTCCATTAAGGAAAGGCATGGAACACTTTCCTAGAAAGAAAATTAAATTACCTTATGAATATATTATGAGAGCCACTTATGGATTGCCCACCAAAGATGGCAATACCTAGATCTATTCTTGCTTGTTATGCCTAGCTAGGGGCGTTAAACTATAGCGCTTGTTGGGAGGCAACCCAATTTTATTTTTATTCCTTGCTTTTTGCTCCTGTTCAGTAATAAATAATTAATCTAGCCTCTGTTCTGGTTGTGTTTTTTGTGTTTAATTAGTGTTTGTGCCAAGTAGAACCGTTCGGAAGACTTGGGGAAAGTCTTGTTGAACTTGGTGTAAAAAACAGAAACGTTAGCGCTCACGAGAACTGCTGTCATTTTTACTTGGAAAGTTCTATTTAGTTAATTATTTTTGAAGATGATTAATAGATAAATTCCTCACGTCCAGCAATTTATTTTATAATTTTTGGGGTTCCAGATCTTGCGCTAGCTATAGATTACTACAGACTGTTCTGTTTTTGACAGATTCTGTTTTTCGTGTGTTGTTTGCTTATTTTGATGAATCTATGGCTAGTAAAATAGTTTATAAACCATCGAGAAGTTGGAATACAGTAGGTATAACACCAATATAAATAAATAATGAGTTCATTACAGTACCTTGAAGTGGTATTTTAATTTATTTCGCTAACGGAGCTCACGAGATTTTCTACTTTAAGTTTTGTGTTGTGAAGTTTTCAAGTTTTGGGTAAAGATTTGATGGATTATGGAACAAGGAGTGGCAAGAGCCTAAGATTGGGGATGCCCATGGAGCCCCCAAGATAATCTAAGGACACCTAAAAGCCAAATCTTGGGGATGCCCCGGAAGGCATCCACTCTTTCGTCTACTTCTCTCGGTAACTTTACTTAGAGCTATATTTTTATTCGCCACATGATATGTGTTTTGCTTGGAGCGTCTTGTATGATTTGAGTCTTTGCTTGTTAGTTTACCAAAATCGTCCTTGCTGTACACACCTTTTGAGAGAGCCATACATGATTTGGAATTTTTTTGAATACTCTATGTGCTTCGCTTATATCTTTTGGGTTATATAATTTTTGCTCTAGTACTTCATTTATATCTTTTAGAGCACGGTGGTGGATTTGTTTTATAGAAACTATTGATCTCTCATGCTTCACTTATATTATTTTGAGAGTCTTAATAGCATGGTAATTTTCTTAAAATCCGAATATGCTAGGTATTCAAAGTTAGTAAAATTTTCTTAAGAGTGTATTGAATACTAAGAGAAGTTTGATGCTTGATGATTCTTTTGAGATATGGAGGTAATAATATCAAAGTCGTGCTAGTTGAGTAGTTTTGAAATTGAGGAATACTTGTGTTAAAATTTGCAAGTCCCGTAGCATGCACGTATGGTAAATGTTATGCAACAAATTTGAAACATGAGGTGTTATTTGATTGTCTTCCTTATGAGTGGCGGTCGGGGACGAGCGATGGTCTTTTCCTACCAATCTATCCCCCTAGGAGCATGTGCGTAGTACCGAGGTTTTTGATGACTTGTAAATTTTTGCAATAAGTATGTGAGTTCTTTATTACTAATGTTGAGCCCATGGATTATACGCACTCTCACCCTTCCAACCTTGCTAGCCTCTTCGGTACCGTGCATTGCCCTTTCTCACATTGAGAGTTGGCACAAACTTCGCCGGTGCATCCAAACCCCGTGATATGATACGCTCTTTCACACATAAACCTCCTTATATCTTCCTCAAAACAGCCACCATACCTACCTATTATGGCATTTCCATAGTCATTCCGAGATATATTGCCATGCAACTTTCCATCATTCCGTTCATCATGACACATTCATTATTGTCATATTGCTTTCCATGATCATGTAGTTGACATAGTATTTGTGGCAAAGCCACCGTTCATAATTCTTTCATACATGTCACTCTTGGTCCATTGCGTATCCCGGTACACCGCCGGAGGCATTCATATAGAGTCATCTTTTGTTCTAGTATCGAGTTGTAATCATTGAGTTGTAAATAAATAGAAGTGTGATGATCATCATTTTCTAGAGCATTGTCCCAAGTTAGGAATTCTAAAAAAAGAGAAAGGCCATAAAAATGAGAAGGCCCAACAGAAGGTGAATCAAGTGCAGAGCTAGATGGCAGTTCCTTACCTCCCCTTGCCAGAAATCCTTCTTGCTACCTCTTGAGCACTGCATTGGTTTTCCCCGAAGAGGAAGGGATGATGCAACAAAGTAGCGTAAGTATTTCCCTCAGTTTTGGGAACCAAGGTATCAATCCAGTAGGAGGCTACGCGCGAGTCCCTCGTACCTGCACAAAACAAATAAATCCTCGCAACCAACGCAAATAGGGGTTGTCAATCCCTATAAGGCCACTTACGAGAGTGAGATCTGATAGATATGATAAGATAATATTTTTGGTATTTTTATGATAAAGATGCAAAGTAAAATAAAGGCAAAGTAAATAGCAAAGGAAATAACTAATTAGTAGGATATTAATATGATAAAGATAGACCCTGGGGCCATAGGTTTCACTAGTGGCTTCTCTCGAGAGCATAAGTATTCTACGGTGGGTGAACAAATTACTGTTGAGCAATTGACAGAATTGAGCATAGTTATGAGAATATCTAGGTATGATCATGTATATAGGCATCACGTCCGAGACAAGTAGACCGACTCCTGCCTGCATCTACTACATTTACTCCACTCATCGACCGCTATCCAGCATGCATCTAGAGTATTAAGTTAAAAACAGAGTAACGCCTTAAGCAAGATGACATGATGTAGAGGGATAGACTCATGCAATATGAAGAAAACCCCATCTTGTTATCCTCGATGGCAACAATACAATACGTGCCTTGCTGCCCCTACTGTCACTGGGAAAGGACACTGCAAGATTGAACCAAAAGCTAAGCACTTCTCCCATTACAAGAAAGATCAATCTAGTAGGCCAAACCAAACTGATAATTCGAAGAGACTTGCAAAGATAACCAATCATACATAAAAGAATTCAGAGAAGATTCAAATATTATTCATAGATAGACTTGATCATAAACCCACAATTCATCGGTCTCAACAAACACACCGCAAAAAGAAGATTACATTGAATAGTTCTCCACAAGAGAGGGGGGAGGACATTGTATTGAGATCCAAAAAGCGAGAAGAAGCCATCTAGCTACTAACTATGGACCCGTAGGTCTGAGGTAAACTACTCACACTTCATCGGAGGGGCTATGGTGTTGATGTAGAAGCCCTCTGTGATCGATGCCCCCTTTGGCGGAGCTCCGGAACAGGCCCCAAGATGGGATCATGCGGATACAGAAAGTTACGGCGGTGGAATTAGGGTTTTGGCTCCGTATCTGATCGTTTGGGGGTACGTAGGTATATATAGGAGGAAGGAGTACGTCGGTGGAGCAATAGGGGGCCCACGAGGGTGGAGGGCACGCCTGGGGGGTAGGCGCGCCCCCCTACCTCGTGGCCTCCTCTTTTCTTTCTTGACGTACGGTACAAGTCTCCCGGGTCTTGTTCGTTGAGAAAATCAGGTTCCCAAAGGTTTCATTCCATTTGGACTCCGTTTGATATTCCTTTTCTTCGAAACCCTAAAACAGGCAAAAAACAACAATTATGGGCTGGACCTCCAGTTAATAGGTTAGTCCCAACAATAATATAAAAGTGGATAATAAAGCCCAATAATTTCCAAAATAGTAGATAATATAGCATGGAGCAATCAAAAATTATAGATACGTTGGAGACGTATCAAGCATCCCTGGCAACGGCACCAGAAATCCTTCTTGCTACCTCTTGAGCACTGCGTTGGTTTTCCCCGAAGGGGAAGGGATGATGCAGCAAAGTAGCATAAGTATTTCCCTCAGTTTTTGAGAACCAAGGTATCAATCCAGTAGGAGGCTACGCGTGAGTCCCTTGTACCTACACAAAACAAATAAATCCTCGCAACCAACGCAAATAGGGGTTGTCAATCCCTATAAGGCCACTTACGAGAGTGAGATCTGATAGATATGATAAGATAATATTTTTTGTATTTTTATGATAAAGATGCAAAGTAAAATAAAGGCAAAGTAAATATCAAAGGAAATAACTAAGTAGTAGGAGATTAATATGATAAAGATAGACTCGGGGGCCATAGGTTTCACTAGTGGCTTCTCTCGAGAGCATAAGTATTCTACGGTGGGTGAACAAATTACTGTTGAGCAATTGACAGAATTGAGCATAGTTATGAGAATATCTAGGTATGATCATGTACATAGGCATCATGTCCGAGACAAGTAGACCGACTCCTGCCTGCATCTACTACTATTACTCCACTCATCGACCGCTATCCAGCATGCATCTAGAGTATTAAGTTAAAAACAGAGTAACGCCTTAAGCAAGATGACATGATGTAGAGGGATAGACTCATGCAATATGAAGAAAACCCCATCTTGTTATCCTCGATGGCAACAATACAATACGTGCCTTGCTGCCCCTACTGTCACTGGGAAAGGACACTGCAAGATTGAACCCAAAGCTAAGCACTTCTCCCATTGCAAGAAAGATCAATCTAGTAGGCCAAACCAAACTGATAATTCAAAGAGACTTGCAAAGATAACCAATCATACATAAAAGAATTCAGAGAAGATTCAAATATTATTCATAGATAGACTTGATCAGAAACCCACAATTCATCGGTCTCAACAAACACACCGCAAAAAGAAGATTACATCGAATAGTTCTCCACAAGAGAGGGGGAGGACATTGTATTGAGATCCAAAAAGAGAGAAGAAGCCATCTAGCTACTAACCATGGACCCGTAGGTCTGAGGTAAACTACTCATACTTCATCGGAGGGGCTATGGTGTTGATGTAGAAGCCCTCCGTGATCGATGCCCCCTCTGGCGGAGCTCCAGAACAGGCCCCAAGATGGGATCTCGCGGATACAGAAAGTTACGGCAGTGGAATTAGGGTTTTGGCTCCATATCTGATCGTTTGGGGTACGTAGGTATATATAAGAGGAAGGAGTACGTCGGTGGAGCAACAGGGGGCCCACGAGGGTGGAGGGCGAGCCTGGGGTGTAGGCGCGCCCCCCTACCTCGTGGCCTCCTCTTTTCTTTCTTGACGTAGGGTACAAGTCTCCCGGGTCTTGTTCGTTGAGAAAATCAGGTTCCCGAAGGTTTCATTCCGTTGGAATCCGTTTGATATTCCTTTTCTTCGAAACCCTAAAACAGGCAAAAAACAACAATTCTGGGCTGGGCCTCCGGTTAATAGGTTAGTCCCAAAAATAATATAAAAGTGGATAATAAAGCCCAATAATTTCCAAAATAGTAGATAATATAGCATGGAGCAATCAAAAATTATAGATACGTTGGAGACGTATCAAGCATCCCTGGCAACGGCACCAGAAATCCGTCTTGCTACCTCTTGAGCACTACGTTGGTTTTCCACGAAGAGGAAGGGATGATGCAGCAAAGTAGCGTAAGTATTTCCCTCAGTTTTTGAGAATCAAGATATCAATCCAGTAGGAGGCTACGCATGAGTCCCTCATACCTACACAAAACAAATAAATCCTCGCAACCAACGCAAATAGGGGTTGTCAATCCCTATAAGGCCACTTACGAGAGTGAGATATGATAGATATGATAAGATAATATTTTTTGTATTTTTATGATAAAGATGCAAAGTAAAATAAAGGCAGAGTAAATAGTAAAGGAAATAACTAAGTAGTAGGAGATTAATATGATAAAGATAGACTCGGGGGCCATAGGTTTCACTAGTGGCTTCTCTCGAGAGCATAAGTATTCTACGGTGGGTGAACAAATTACTGTTGAGCAATTGACAGAATTGAGCATAGTTATGAGAATATCTAGGTATGATCATGTATATAGGCATCACGTCCGAGACAAGTAGACCGATTCCTGCCTGCATCTACTACTATTACTCCACTCATCGACCGCTATCCAGCATGCATCTAGAGTATTAAGTTGAAAACAGAGTAACGCCTTAAGCAAGATGACATGATGTAGAGGGATAGACTCATGCAATATGAAGAAAACCCCATCTTGTTATCCTCGATGGCAAAAATACAATACGTGCCTTGCTGCCCCTACTGTCACTGGGAAAGGACACTGCAAGATTGAACCCAAAGCTAAGCACTTCTCCCATTGCAAAAAAGATCAATCTAGTAGGCCAAACCAAACTGATAATGCGAAGAGACTTGCAAAGATAACCAATCATACATAAAAGAATTCAGAGAAGATTCAAATATTATTCATAGATAGACTTGATCATAAACCCACAATTCATCGGTCTCAACAAACACACCGCAAAATAAGATTACATCGAATAGTTCTCCACAAGAGAGGGGGAGGACATTGTATTGAGATCCAAAAAGAGAGAAGAAGCCATCTAGCTACTAACTATGGACCCGTAGGTCTGAGGTAAACTACTCACACTTCATCGGAGGGGCTATGGTGTTGATGTAGAAGCCCTCCGTGATCGATGCCCCCTCCGGCAGAGCTCCGGAACAGGCCCCAAGATGGGATCTCACCGATACAGAAAGTTACGGCGGTGGAATTAGGGTTTTGGCTCAGTATCTGATCGTTTGGGGGTACGTAGGTATATATAGGACGAAGGAGCACGTCGGTGGAGCAACAGGGGGCCCATGAGGGTGGAGGGCGCACATGGGGGGTAGGCGCGCCCCCCTACCTCGTGGCCTCCTCTTTTCTTTCTTGACGTAGGGTCCAAGTCTCCCGGATCTTGTTCATTGTGAAAATCACGTTCCCGAAGGTTTCATTCCGTTTGGACTCCGTTTGATATTCATTTTCTTCGAAACCCTAAAATGGGCAAAAAACAGCAATTCTGGGCTGGGCCTCCGGTTAATAGGTTAGTCCCAAAAATAATATAAAAGTGGATAATAAAGCCCAATAATGTCCAAAATAGTAGATAATATAGCATGGAGCAATCAAAAATAATAGATACATTGGAGACTCGGGCCCTAGTGACATGCATTAAGCATAGCAAAGTCATAGCAACATCAATTTCAGAACATAGTGGGTACTAGGGATCAAACCCTGACAAAACTAACTCGATTACATGATAGATCCCATCCAACCCATCACCGTCCAGCAAGCCTACGATGGAATTACTCACAGACGGTGGTGAGCATCATGAAATTGGTGATGGAGGATGATTGATGATGACGATGGCGACAGATTCCCCTCTCCGGAGCCCTGAACAGACTCCAGATAAGCCCTCCAGAGAGGTTTTCGGGCTTCGCGCCAGCTCCATATCGTAAAACGTGATGAATTCTTCTCTCTGATTTTTTTCTCCCCGAAACACAATATATGGAGTTGGAATTGGAGTCGGAGAGGCAACAGGGGGCCCACGAGGTAGGGGGCGCGCCCTAGGGGGCAGGCGCGTTCCCCACCCTCGTGGAGAGGTGGTGGCCCCCTGGCCTTCATCTTTTGCAGGTATTTTTCATATTTTCTGAAAAGTTGCTCCGTGAAGTTTCAGGTCATTCCAAGAACGTTTGTTTCTGCACATAAATAACACCATGGTAATTCTGCTGAAAACAGCGTCAGTCCGGGTTAGTTCCATTCAAATCATGCAAGTTAGAGTCCAAAACAAGGGCATAAGTGTTTGGAAAAGTAGATACGACGGAGACGTATCAACTCCCCCAAGCTTTAACCTTTGCTTGTCCTCAAGCAATTCAGTTGACAAACTGAAAGTGATAAAGAAAAACTTTTACAAACTCTGTTTGCTCTTGTTGTTGTAAATATGTAAAGCCAGCATTCAAGTTTTCAGCACAGATTATAACTAACCACATTCAAAATAATGCTCAGGTCTCAAGTTTACTCATATCAATAGCATAATCAACTAGCAAGCAATAATAATAAATCTCGGATGACAACACTTTCTCAAAACATTCATAATATGATATAACAAGGTGGTATCTCGCTAGCCCTTTCTGAGACTGCAAAACATAAATGCAGAGCACCTTTAAAGACCAAGGACTGACTAGATATTGTAATTCATGGTAAAAGAGATCCAGTCAAGTCATACTCAATGTAAACTAATAGTAATGAATGCACATGACAGTGGTGCTCTCCAACTGGTGCTTTTTAATAAGAGGATGATGACTCAGCATAAAAGTAAATAGATAGGCCCTTCGTAGAGGGAAGCATGGATTTGTAGAGGTGCCAGAACTCGGTTTTAAAATAGAGGTGAATAATATTTTGAGCGGTATACTTTCATTGTCAACATAACAACCAAGAGATGGCGATATCTTCCATGCTACAAACATTATAGGCGGTTCCCAAACAGAATGGTAAAGTTTATACTCCCCCTTCCACCAACAAGCATCAATCCATGGCTTGCTCGAAACAACGACTGCCTCCAACTAACAAGAGCCCCAGGGGGAGTTTTGTTTGCAATTATTTTGATTTAGTTTGCATAAAGCATGGGACTGGGCATCCCGGTGACCAGCCATTTATCTCGTGAGTGAGGAGCGGAGTCCACTCCTCTTGAGAATAACCCGCCTATCATGGAAGATACAGACAGCCCTAGTTGATACATGAGCTATTCGAGCATACAAAACATGATATTTATTTGAAGGTTTAGAGTTTGGCACATACAAATTTACTTGGAACGGCAGGTAGATACAGTATATATGTAGGTATAGTGGACTCATGTGGAATAACTTTGGGGTTTAAGGGATTGGATGCACAAGCAGTATTCCCGCTTAGTACAAGTGAAGGCTAGCAAAAGACTGGGAAGCGACCAGCTAGAGAGCGACAACAGTCATGCGCATTCACTAAAATTAATCAACACCGAATGCAAGCATGAGTAGGATATAATCCACCATGAACATAAATATCGTGAAGGCTATGTTGATTTTGTTTCAACTACATGCGTGAACATGCGCCAAGTCAAGTCACTTAAATCATTCAGAGGAGTATACCACCCTATCATACCACATCATAACTATCTCAATAGCTTGTTGGCATGCAAGGTAAACCATTATAACTCATATCTAATCAAGCATGGCACAAGAAACTATGATCTCTAGTTGTCATTGCAAACATGTTTATTCATAATAGGCTGAATCAGGAACGATGAACTAATCATATTTACAAAAACAAAAGAGGTCGAGTTCATACCAGCTTTTCTCATCTTAGCCAGTCCATCATATATCATCATAATTGCCTTTCACTTGCACGATCGAATGATGCGAATAATAATAATAGTGCACGTGCATTGGACTAAGCTGGAATCTGCAGGCATTCAATAAACAGGAGAAGACAAGGCAATATGGGCTCTTTTGTCAGATAAACAATAATGCATATAAGAGCCATTTCAACAATTTAATTATGGTCTTCTCCTATCTACCCCAAAGAAAAGAAAAGAAATAAAACTATTTACACGGGAAAGCTCCCAACAAGCAAACGAAGAATAGGAAATCTTTTTCGGTTTTCTTTTTAATTACTACTACAAGCATGGAAATTAAACTGATTAAAAGCTACAACTATTTTTTTGTTTTTCTTAAGGTCTATTAAACACACAAGAAGAAAGCATAAAAAGGAAATAAACTAGCATGGATGATACAATGAAAAAGTATGAGCACCGACATCTAGCAATGAGTGTGTGAACATAAATGTAATGTCGGTGGGAAATACGTACTCCCCAAGCTTAGGCTTTTGGCCTAAGTTGGTCTATGGCCATGGCTGGCCTGGCGGATATCCATAATAATAGTTGGGGTCGTACTGCGATGCAGCGGCTATTGCCTGCTGAGCTGTAGCATGGCAACGAGTGGCCTCCGCTCTCCTCTCGTACTCATCTGCCTCCTCTCTGGTAATAGTATATCTTCCTTTTGCTTGATGATCAAAGAAGGCAGGAGCAGGGAGAGTAATATGGTGTAACACCCTCGATGCGACTATATCTCCCATGTGTCGAGGCACGACTTAGAGGCATAATCGCATTGAAGGCATATGTCGCAAGTTAGGAAATCTTCACAACATCCCATGTAATAAGAATAATAAAGGGGAGATAACATAGTTGGCTTACACTCGCCACGTCAATCAAGTACATAAATAACATTACATCATCCAAACACTCATGGCCCGACTACGGCGCCAAAATAAAAGAGAACCCAACATGCGACAACGGTATCGTTCACCCCCAACTGGGCACCACTACTGATCATCGGGAAAGGAAACATAGTAACGTTGAGAGTCCTCGTCGAACTCCCACATGATCTCATACGCGTCTCCTGGAGCTTAATCATTAGGCCCTGCATCTGGTGTGATAGTAATCTGTGAGCCATAGGGACTCAGCAATCTCGCACCCTCGCGATCAAGACTATTTAAGCTTATAGGTAAAGGCAAGGTAAATATGAGTGGAGCTGCAGCAAGCGACTAGCAAAATATGGTGGCTAACTTATTCGCAAAAGAGAGCGAGAAGAGGAGGCAAAGCGCGAGCGAGAAACTAGAGAGAAACCTGCGCAAACATTACTCCAACACCGTGTCCACTTCCCGGACTCCGCCGAGAAGAGGCCATCACGGTAACACACTCAATTGATTTATATTAATTAAGTTAAGGTTCAAGTTATCTACAACCGGACATTAACAAATTCCCATCTGCCCATAACCACGGGCACGGCTTTTGAAAGTTCAAATCCATGCAGGGGAGTCCCAACTTAGCCCATGACAAGCTCTCACGGTCAACGAAGGAATAGACCTCCTCCCTAGACGTTCCGATCAGACTCGGTATCTCGGTTCTTCAAGACACTTTGACAGGTTAAAACAAGACCAGCAACACCGCCCGAATGTGCCGACAAATCCCGATAGGAGCTGCACACAGCTCGTTCTCAGGGCACACTCAGATGAGCAAGACGTCGGGTAGGCCAACCCAGAGTTGCCCCTGGTAGCCCCGGACATCGCTCGGTTGGACCAACACTCACAGGAGCACTAGCCCGGGGGGGTTAAAATAAGATGACCCTTGAGTCTGCAGAACCCAAGGGAAAGAAAAGGCTAGGTGGCGAATGGTAAAACCAATGTTGGGCATTGCTGGAAAAGCTTTAATCAAGGAGAAATATCAAGGGGTTACCATTATAACCCAACCGCGTAAGGAATGCAAAATCAGGGAACATAACACCGATATGACGGAAACTAGGGCGGCAAGAGTGGAACAAAACACTAGGCGAGAGGCCGAGCCTTTCACCCTTTACCAAGTGTATAGATGCATTAAGATAACATAGCAATATAATGATATCCCAACAAGTAAATAAATGTTCCAACAAGGAACGGCCTCCAAGCTTCACCTGCAACTAGCAACGCTATAAGAGGGGCTGAGCAAAGTGGTAACATAGCCAATCAATGGTTTGCTAGGACAATGGTGGGTTAGAGGTTTGACATGGCAATTTGGGAGGCTTGCAAGCAAGTGTTAGGCATCATAGCATTGGCATAGCAAAAGAGCAAGCAAACTAGCATAGCAAAGATAGTAGTGATTTCGAGGGTATGATCATCTTGCCTGCACAGTTGTCAGAGTTGACTGGATCCTCGAAAGCAAACTCAACGGGCTCCTCGTTAGCGAACTCGTCTCCCGGCTCTACCCAAACAAGACAAACAAGCAACAAGGATACAATCAACCACGTGCAAACTCAAACAACGCAATGCAAAGATGGTATGCCATGCGGGATGCGATGCGGGATGCGAAATGCAAGATATGACAGTAAATGCATGAACCTGGCCTCAACTTGGAAAACCAAGTGTGCCACTAGAAAGATGAGACGAAATCGCTTGAAAACGATATAAAGAATGCCGGAATCGGAGTTACGGTTTGGAAATGGCAAGCGATTCAAAAATGACACCGGTCTGCGATTTACAGCAAGTAGTCATCTAAATGCAATGAGATGAACATGCTATAGCACTCAATCATGACAAAAAAATACATGGCAGGGATGCATTCATGATGCTTAACAAAAGTCTAGCACTGAGCTACGGCCAATTCATCCATTAACAGGTTCAAACAAGCATGGCAAAAATGCATATGGAAAACAGATCTCACACTTAGTGAAATTAACACTTGTCTGGGATTTCAGATCAGGTAGCTCTCTTCGGAGCAACAAAACTACATGCTATAGGACCTGAACATGGCAAAGTAAAGCATGTCATGGAGCTACTCAAAGAGCTTAACAAAAGTCCCTTAGTGACCTTGAGCCAAAAGGGATCAGAAAATACAATTGCAAGCACGTGAACATAGCAAAAACATAATCAGTTCTCAGACTTAGTGAAAACTGGCACATGCTGAAATATAACTGAAGTAGGCATGTTTACGAGCTCGATGCACTCACTACGGTGCAAGTCATGGCAAGAAAAGCATACATCCATCAAGAAGGCACAAAATACTAGCTAGAAATGGCAAGAACAATAGCATAGCATGCACGGATCAACTACAATATCACCGGCAAAATTGCAAACAAGTTGACAATCTGCCCAGATTCATAAATTAGCAAAAGTAGAGCTCGATTGACTCAAGCTATGGTGCTCCATAATTTCAAACAAAGACATGGATGGATAGAGCACTACAATATTAACAAAACATCCTTACTGATCATCCTCAAAAGAGGCACGGGTCACTAGGAATTGCTAAGTCCCGGAAAACAGAATTAGCAAGTGCACCACTTTGCAAGCTTGCACTAGTCACCACACACATCAAAAAAATACATGGGTTGCACCTCTGGAAAGATGACAAAACCCTTAACAAAACATATGTAGAACTCATGGGCATAGCATGCACACAATAATCATGGCAAAAATGACAAAAGCCTAAACGGAGTAGCAGATCTGACAATTATTTCAAGTAGCCCTCTTCTAACAGCATTTCGGGAATCAAGATGAGCTCAATTAAAAATGATTCAATGGAATGAAATGATGTACTCTCTGAGGTGAACATTTTGATATGCTATATGCATGAATCGGAGCTACCGACGCAAAATTACGGGGTCTCGAACAGGAGCACTTGGATCTGCAATTTCAGGACGTAGGAAAAATTCAACCTCCGGATTAGGGTTTGACCCGGCGCAAAAATCAAGGAGCTCGCCGGATCTGCACTGTAGACGGACGGAGAGAGGAGGTAGTGGCCGGATCCAGTGGGGCGGCGGCCAGATCTGGCCGGGGCGGAGTCGGCGGCGGCGGCTGCGGCGGGCGGCGCTGCGGAGGCGGCCGGAGGCGGCGGCGCCTGGCGGAGGCGGCTGCCTCCCGCGGGTCAACGACGCCGGTGATGGCGCACGGCGGCTCGGGCAGCCGGGGCTGGGGAAGACGGCGGAGCGCGGCGGAGGGCGTCGCCGGCTCGGGAGGAGATGGCGGCGGGGCGACGCGGGTGCGGGCGGTGGCGACTGGGCCCGTGGGGGCCCGCTACGGGCCTCGGCAGGCCGGGCGGCGGGGAGGCGCGGCGATGCGCTCCCGCGGCCACGTGGCGGCGCGGAATTCGCGGCGGCGGTGATGTCCGGCCCGGATGGACAATGTCCGGTGCGGCGCGGTGGATTTTTAGGGTTTCGGGGGGAGAAAGATCCGGATTTGGAGGGGGGGTGTTTAAATAGGCATAGAGGGAGCTAGGAGAGTCCAAATGAGGTGCGGTTTTCGGCCACGCGATCGTGATCGAACGATCTAGAAGATGGAGCAGAGTTAGGTGGGTTTTGGGCCAAATTGGAGAGGTGTTGGGCTGCAACACACACGAGGCCTTTTCGGTCCCTCGGTTAACCGTTGGAGTATCAAACGAAGTCCAAATGATACGAAACTTGACAGGCGGTCTACCGGTAGTAAACCAAGGCCGCTTCGCAAGTCTCGGTCCAATCCGGAAATGTTTAATCCCCACACACGAAAGAAAGCTAGAAATGACCACCGGAGGAGAACAAAGCGCCGGAATGCAAAACGGACAACGGAGAAAATGCTCGAATGCATGAGACGAACACGTATGCAAATGCAATGCACATGATGACATGATATGGGATGCATGACAACGATAACAACACACGGAGACAAAGACCCGAACCCGAAGAAATAAAATAACTTAATGCCGGAAACGGCAAGAGTTGGAGTACAAACTGGGAAAGTTACATCCGGGGTGTTACAACACTCCACCACCACGAAAGGATCTCGTCCCGAGATCTAGGACTGAAAGAACGCCGGGTACTCAGAACAGAGGTGATCCTCGCGTTCCCAGGTAGCTTCACGGTCGGAATGGTGTGACCACTTGACTTGTTGTGAGTCTTGTGTTCAGTCTCTTCAAGAATAGCAACTGGGTGCTCACGATAAGAGAGATCTTCTTTGAGCTCAACGTCCTCGAAGTTAACGGTGCGGTCTGGAGTCTTGAAGCACTTTCAAAGCTGAGAGACATGGAACACGTCATGAACATTTGCAAAGTTTGAAGGAAGCTCGAGTTGATAGGCGAGGTCGCCTCTCTTGCTGACAATCTTGAAAGGTCCCACGTATCTAGGGGCAAGCTTCCCTTTGATATCGAAGCGACGAGTACCTTTCATAGGAGAGACGCGGAGGTAAACATGATCTCCGATCTCGAAAGCCAAATCACGATGCTTACTATCATAGTAGCTCTTCTGACGGGATTGGGCTGCTTCGAGGTTATCTCGAATGACTTTGCACATTTCTTCTGCCTCTGTGATTAAGTCATTACCCAAAAGCTGACGTTCACCGATTTCGGACCAGTTGAGAGGGGTACGGCACTTCCTGCCATACAGAATTTCAAATGGGGCCTTGCCCGAACTTGCTTGAAAACTGTTGTTGTAGGAGAATTCAGCATAAGGAAGACAATCCTCCCACTTCATGCCGAAGGAGATCACACAAGCCCTGAGCATATCTTCAAGAATCTGGTTGACACGCTCGACTTGACCGCTAGTTTGAGGATGGAAAGCTGTGCTGAAGTGGATGTTGGTGCCCATGGCCTTCTGAAAAGAATCCCAAAACTTCGAGGTAAAGATGCTGCCACAGTCTGAAGAGATCACTTGAGGAATACCGTGCAGAGAGACAATACGAGAGGTATAGAGTTCCGCCAATTGAGCTGCAGTGATCGACTCTTTGATAGGCAGAAAATGAGCCACTTTGGTGAGTTTGTCGATGACAACGAATATAGCATCATTGCCACGCTTGGACTTTGGAAACCCAGTCACGAAGTCCATTTCAATGTGGTCAAACTTCCATTCTGGAATGGCAAGAGGTTGGAGGAGACCAGCTGGTCTTTGGTGTTCTGCCTTCACTCTTCTGCAGACATCGCATTCGTTCACGAATTGAGCAATATCGCGCTTCATTCGAGTCCACCAATAAGCTTGCTTGAGGTCCTGATACATCTTCGTGCTCCCAGGGTGGATGAAGAGGAGAGAATTGTGAGCCTCGTTCATGATCACTTTACGGAGGTCACCTTTGGGTACAACAATACGATCCTCGAAGAAGAGAGTGTCCTTGTCATCAAGGCGGTAGCACTTGTACTTGGACTGGCTCTTGGCAATCCCAATCTTCACCTTTTTCACCATAGCATCAAGAAGCTGGGCTTGGCGAATCTGGTCTTCCAAGGTAGGAGAGACTTGAAGGTTGACGAGGAATCCTTGAGGAACAACTTGCAGGTTAAGTTTGCGGAAAGCTTCACAAAGCTCGGGTTGATAAGGCTTACACTACCGGAATCAGCTACTTTGCCATCTGCCAGTTCTTTGCCATCAGCTTCCAAAAAGCGGACGGCAAAGAACTGGCTGATGGCAAAGACCAAGTTTGCCATCAGCCAGATCTTTGTCGTCTGCTAGCGGACGGCAAAGATTCTTTGCCGTCGGCTAGCGGACGGCAAAGAGGGAGGGGCCCCACTGACGAGCTGCAAAAAAAACCTAACGGGCCCCCTCTTTGCCGTCCACTAGCGGACGGCAAAGAGCAAGAAGGCGGACGACAAAGGTTGGCGGACGGCAAAGAGGGAGGGCCCCACGTAACGTTAACGGGGTCGCGCCCCACCCCCCTCTCTCTCTCTCTCTTTCTCTTCCACCTCTCGCCAGCCCCGTCGCACCACCCCGCCGCCGCCGCCCCAGCGCCCCTCGCCCCGTCGCCCCACCACCCCGCCGCCGCCCCGGCGCCCCCCCCCCGCCCCCCCGCCCCCGCCGCCCTGCCGTCTGGGCGCCGCCACGCCCCGGTGCCCCGGCACCTCCGCGCCCCGCCGCCCCGGCCGGGCCCGGCGCCGCCGCCCCAGGCCGCCCCGCCCCCTCCTCCACCGCCCCAGGCCGCCCCGCCCCGCTCCTCCGCCGCCCCAGGCCGCACCGCCCCCCTCCTCCACCCTGCAGGTGAGTCTCTTCTTCCTTTTTTTTTCCTCTTTTCTATTTTTTTAGTTTTAGGTTCATGTTTAGTTTAGATTTAGTTTTAGTTTTAGGTTTATAGGTTTAGTTTTAGTTTAGTTTTATGTTTAGATTTAGATTTTTTCTTTTTCTGTTTTTTTAGTTTTAGGTTTAGGTTTAGTTTAGTTTTAGGAAAGAAGAAAAAGAGAAAAAGAGGAGATCAGGAGAAGAAGAAGAAGAGGAGGAGGAGAAGAAAAAAGAAGAAGAGGAAGAAGAAGAAGAAAAAAGAGGAGAGGAGGAGAAGAAGAAGAGGAAAAAGGAAAGGAGGAGGAAGAAGAAGAAGATGAAGAAGGAAAAAAAGGAAGAAAAGGAAAAAGAGGAAGAAGAAGAAAAGGAAAAAAACCCGACCCGACACCCCGACCCCGACCCGACACGGTACCCAGACCCCGACCCGGCACCCCAACACGACACCCCGACCCCGAGACCACGACCCCGACCCCGAGACCCCGACCCCGACACGCCGACCCCGACCCCGACCCCGACCCCGACCCCGACCCCGACACCCCGACCCCGACACCCCGACCCCGACCCCGACACCCCGACCCCCCAAGCCTAACCCGACACCCCGAACCCGACCCCGACACCCCGACCCCCCGAGCCTGACCCGACACCCCGACCCCGAGCCTGACCCGACACCCTGACCCCGACACCACACCCCGACCCCGAAACAACACCCCGACACCGACACGGCACTACCCCGACATCGACACGACACCCCGACCCCCCGACCCCGAAACAGCACCCCGACCCCGACACGGCACCCCGACACCGACAGGACACCCCAACCACCGACACCTCCTGAAAAGGTGTTCTTTGGCCTACCAGAGGCCGACGGGGTCATATATTTGTGAATTCTTAGTTAGGTCATATATTTTTCGATTTTGTTATGAAAAACATCACATATAATTGTGTTGATCGTGTAGTTTTAAATGTGCAGTTGTTTCATCGCTGCGAGGTTTGGTGTTCGACGACCTCGCCGTGCATTTGACGAGCTCTGCCCCTTTGTTCGTGGGTGGGCACAAATGACAAGTCCTCCTCCCCCATTAATTATTTGATCTATTTCGATGAAACTTGATAGCTAGCTATATATGTGTCTTGAATCATCAGTATGCGTAACCAATATGTGTCTCCCGTTCGAAAGCGTCATAGTTATAAATATGCATGCATTTGCATATTTATAACCTTGATTCTTTCGAATTGTCCAACGCTATCCATGGACAGCCCGAGTATGTGTAGATTGGGTTCGTTTTCCCATATGCTTTGCTCCGGATCCGACGCATATATTTCGTCAGTGCCTCCCCTGTTGTTCTCCGGGTACACATCCTCTCTGTTTATTGCAGAGACGTGTATCATGAGAACAGCGGGGAGGTGCTGTCGAAATTTTGCATCGGATCCGGAGCATACCATGGGAAAATGAACCCAATCTACACATACATGGGTGGGATTAGGACCTATCATTACCTATTAGAGTGTAGGTTGCATGGACGTAATAAAATTGACAAAGTAGATCAACTGATGAATATATACATGGTGAATTACATATATAATTGTTGTGTGTCCAGTAGCTCTGAAAGTCAAGATGAGTGACCGTGCTTGGATGTATACCGGTCACACTGGTCAGAACAAATGGAGCGCTGAATGGTTCACAAAAACTAAGGGGTTTGTGCAATCCGCATTTGCAAATGGCCAAAAGAAAACCTGGTGCCCCTTTTTCCGGTGCGGCAATTGGGAAAAGAAGACAGAGGCTAAAATGGGCAAACACCCGCAGAAGAGTGGTTTTACGCCCGATTATACGGTGTGGACATTTCATGGTGAGTCTGCCCAACGTGACCGAGCTGAGGTGGATCGTCGTCGCACCGACGAGCATGGTACCGGGATGGAAAACATGGTGCAAGGCTATGATGATGCTCGGGACTCGGACGAGGAGATGGAGGAATCTGCAAAGGCCTTTAATGAAATGTTGGAGTCTTTGAAACGTACGCTCCACGAGCACACTGAGCTTTGTCAGTTGGATGCCATCTCACAAGTAATGGCTCTGAAGGCTCAGTTCAACTTGGGCAGAGAATGCTATGACACAATTATGACAGTATTTGGACGCTTTCTACCCAAAGGCCATGTAATGCCTGCAAACCTGTACCAGTCGGACAAAATCCTCCATGCACTGAAGATGCCCTATGAGAAGATACATGCATGTGAGAAAGGATGTGCCTTATTTAGGCTTGACTATGCGGACTTGAACTATTGTCCCATTTGCAAGTCTTCCAGGTATATTGTGGTACAACGGTATGGGTGAGAAGACACAGACCAAAATCCCCGTTAGTGTTCTTTGGTATATGCCAATCGTACCAAGACTTCAATGTCTTTTCATGGTCGAAGAGATGGCCAGACAGATGACATGGCACAAAACAGGCAAAAGAACCGAACTAGATGCAGATGGGAATCTGATGATGGTACACACATCGGATGGTGTTGCGTGGAAAAAGTTTGATGAATTACATGCTGACAAAGCGGCAGATCCGAGGCATCCTCGAGTCGGCATCAGCACGGATGGGTTCAGTGTGTTTGGTATGACGGCAGCCCAATACAGTTGTTGGCCCGTATTTGTCTTTCCACTCAATCTCCCCCCCGGACAGATTATGCAAAGAAAGAACATTTTCCTGACATTGATAATTCCAGGACCCAACTATCCGGGCAAAAATATGAATGTGTACATGCAGCCGCTTAAGGACGAATTGCAAGAAGCCTGGGATAATGGGTTCAAGACGTACGACGCCTTTAGCAAATGGAACTTCATAATGCGTGTCTGGTACATGTACTCGACGCATGACTTGCCGGCGTATGCGCTATTCGTTGGCTGGTGTGTGCATGGAAGGTTCCCGTGCCCCACATGCAAGGGAGCTCTTGAGTTTCATTGGCTTCAGGCCGGTCGCAAGTTTTCTTGCTTCGACATGCATAGACAGTTCCTGGATCATCGCCATAAGTTCAGGAAAGACAAGAAGAACTTCATCAGGGGTAGAGTTGTCAAAAACTCTGCACCACCTGCATTGACAGGCCAACAGACCCTGGATCAGTTAAACACTCTCGAGCTAGATCCACAACGTCCAGGGTACTTCAAGGGGTATAATACTAAGCACGCGTGGACTCACAAAACATGCTTATGGGATCTGCCTTACTTCAAAGACCTCCTTTGCCCACACAACATCGACGTGATGCACACTGAGAAGAATATCGCCGAGGCACTTTTTGGTACATTGTTCAGCATAGATGGGAAGTAAAAGGACAATACTAAGGCTAGAGTCGATCTGGAGGCGCTATGTGATAGGCCGTTACAAAACATGAAAGAACCGAAAGGAAAGCAGAACTGGACGAAGCCAAAGGCATGGTTCAATCTTGGAAGGCCAGCTATGAGGGAAATTCTCTTGTGGGTGCAACAGCAGTTGATGTTCCCTGATGGGTATGCAGCGAATCTAAAGAGGGGAGCGAATCTTGATAAACTGAAGATATTTGGTCTCAAGAGTCATGATTGGCACATATGGATTGAGCGGGTAATGCCGGTGATGTTGCGTGGCTTCATCCCTGAGGATGAATGGCTAGTACTGGCAGAACTCAGCTATTTCTTCCGTGTTCTTTGTGCGAAAGAACTATCGCCTGGCGTGCTAGAAGAAATGGAAGAGTTGGCGCCGGAGTTGATCTGCAAGTTAGAGAAGATCTTTCCATCGGGCTTCTTTAATCCAATGCAGCATTTGATTTTGCATCTCCTGACCGAGGCAAGATTGGGGGGCCCATGCAAAATCGTTGGTGCTACCCAACTGAGAGGATGCAGAAGACGCTTCGAGAAAAATGTAAAAATAAACGTAGAATTGAAGCATCGATGGCTGAGGCATTCATCACAGAGGAGGCGGCAAACTTCGTAACAGCGCACTACGAAGCCAAAAATCGTCATTTGCATAATCCGAAGCCTCGGTACAATGCTGACGAGCCTAAAAAGGGTGGATCCAACCTCAGCCTATTCAAAGGGAATCTCGCACCAGCTAGTGTTTCACATCCAGTATCTTTGGATAACGAAGAATGGCGGACCATTTCGTTGTATATCTTCAACAACCTGATAGAAGTGCGGCCGTACATCGAGTAAGTTCTCGGTACATTGTTTCGCAACTTCTATTTCCTTTGAACTACTCTTATTCCTGGATATGTCATACAGTCGATACGTCGCCATATTCTCGTATGGAGCGGAGATCCAAAAGGATTCCGTCGAAGAGTATGAGCTTCTCGCAAAGCAAGGAGGTGGCTATCCCGGTTTCATCTCTTGGTTCAAACAAACGGTAATTTCTATTAGACAATTTCATTTCATTCGCTAATTTGTGCATAATGCAACAATCCTTTCATATTAAACTTGTAGGCTAATTCAGAGTCTATGGACGCCGAATTGAGACAAGTCGCTAATGGTTTTGACTATAAGGTCCGTTCATTTGACAAGTACGACATCAACGGGTATCGCTTTCGTACCTATGGCAAAGAGCTATCTATGGCCGACTGAAAGTCAACAAATTGTTGCGTATCTGCTATCGGCGAAGGAGGTACCGAGTATTATGGGAGAGTTGAAGCAATTTATGAACTTCTGTTCTATGGTGAAAACCCACCGAATGTCGTAGTCTTCAAATGTTATTGGTTTCAGCCGAAGGAGACTAGAAGGACTCATGAACATGTAGGGCTAGTTGAAATTAACCAAAGCACTCATTTAGATGTTCCTGATGTCTATATTATGGCTCAACAGGCGACCCAAGTATTCTCTCTACCGTGGGCCTGCCAAACTAATCCAAATCTGAAAGGTTGGGATGTCGTTTATGAAGTGTCGCCACGTGCTAGACTTTCTCCCCCAAAGGAAGAGGATTATGAACCTCACATTAACCCAGACACATATGAAGGAGAATTCTTCCAAGAGACACGTCTTTCCAAAAAGCGTTTCAAGAACCGCTATACTTCATCCCAAAACATTGAAGTAGACAGCGACAATGAATCCGACATCACCCCAGAGGAGGAACAAGAAGAGCCGGAACAAGAAGAGGTTACTGCTGCGGATGACCTGTCAATGCTTGACCAATTACGTCAAGGTGGCCTTGCACATGTTGATGCCATTGAACCCTATGAGCCCGTCATTGATTATAGTGATGATGATGATTATGCATTTATTGATGATACTGATCGAGATTATTAGTAGTGTCAGGTATTACATTTTTTTATGTTGTACTTGATGATGATACACTTAAGTGATACACATATTATTATTCATGTCGGTCTTTTTTTATGTTGTACTAATTTTGTTTACTGTTTGTCATGGCAGGTGTTGAAAGATGGTGGGCGCTGGTCGGGAGCGTGGTCTGAGGTCTTCCATTCCAGACGCACCTCTCTGCCGAGCATTGCTGGACAGTATGGCCACACCACCGGGCCCTTCTTCGTCGACCGCGGTGCCCAGCAGGGGACGAGGTAGGAAGAGAAGAGGTGGGGCACGTGGTCGTGGGAGAGGAGGTAGGGTGACTGCTACGGCGCCTTCCTCGCCGCCACCCCCAGCTGTTTCACCCGAGCACGTGACTGCTAGGGTGGACTCATCCGAGGAGGAGGCTACACGGACTCCGGTCCATGAGCCTCCGGTCCACGGGTCTTCGGGCCCATGAGAGTTCGGCCCACGTGACCCCGGAGGAGCACACGTCCGGATGGGGTACCTGGCCGGATCTGCCCGAGGAGCCGAGTGGCCATGCTGATGATGGCGGGGAGCCGACTGATCTTGAGGAGGAGGGGGGCACCGTCTACCAGCGTGGTGCTACACGGCTCCTGTCCGTGCCGGTGACCCGCGAGCAGAGGTGGTTGATTTTCCCAGATGGGGAGAGGTACGTAAGTGCATTTAATATTTTTGTACCTTGTGCATTCACATTTTTTCAAATAACTAATGCGTTGGCCTTGTCATGCTGCAGGGGTTGGGACCACCATCATAGTGTCCGCCGGCCCAACTCCGTCCTTGGAGTTCTTTGCCGGCAAAACTTCCCGGGGTTTGTCACGTTGCTTGGTGAGGGTCGGCTTCCAGAGCTTGGATTGAGCTGGGAGCACTACGTGGCTGCCCCGGCCCCGCCGGATGAGATTATCGACGGTGTCGTGTGCGACACGAGGGCAGACATGGTGATCAGAAAGTTCTGGGTAATTTCTCCTTTACACATTTAAAAATCTTCAACTAGCTAGTTATTAATTGTACTAATCAATATTGTCTCATTTGATTGCAGACATTCTACAGGTGTGAGGAGGGATACGAGGAGGACGCGGCACATGTTATCGAGAACGTCTGCAAGCGCCTACTCCAGAACTTACGGCACGAGGCTCGGGTGCAGGCTGTTCGAGACTACTACGCCTTGCGTGGTATCAAGAAGACCAAGCCGGCATGCCGTGATAAGTTCCTGAGTAAGGAGCAGTACATGAAGGTAATTCTTAAGGCCTTCTCTACTTAAGTTCCTTCATTTAGTAATTCTTAGCCGTAGCGCTCAAGTTTCTATTTGCTAACTTAGGCGCCTCTGAGATGGTGTGCGGATCGGATGGATTGTTGGGAGGTGTTGGTCGATGAGTGGTGCTCAAAACAATGGCTAGCCCTCCACAACGAGGCCAAGGACAAATGTGCCCAAATGGAAGGTGTGCCACACCATCAAGGCAGCTCCAACTTATATCAGTTCGGGCGCAACTGGGTATGTGGTTTGCTTCATGATTCATGCAATTCATTCATCATGCTAGCTTGAGCCCTTTAATTACTAATTTTCATTGTTTCTCTCTTTCAGGCACGCTACAATAAGGCGGATAAGGTGCCAGAGGTGTACGACCTGTATGCCATGGCCCACACTGCCTCTTTCAAGAAAGTCAAGGCTTTCTCTCAGTCTGACCTCGATGATGCAAACAACTTCACCAACATCTCCTCCCACAACAAGCTCATGAGATATAGAGATGAGGGGAAGGCGAGGAAAGGGGAGGACTTTAACCCGAGCCAGGGTCCCATTGATCCAGAGCTGTTGATGATATCTGGTGGCGGGAGGTCCCATGGCTCCATAGCCATTGGAGATGGACTTATCCGTTGTCCTAGCACTCTCCCGAAGATCAAGGCGCGCCAGTCGAGCTCCGCTCCTGAGATAAGGCCTCGTGAACGGCCAGTGCAACTCGCCATCAAGGTTAGTGATACGTACTCAGTTATCTTTCTCCATTACATTGTGTGCGCTTCCATCAATGATTACAAATGGTCATGTGAGTGGTGTTGCAGGCTGCTATACAGAGTGAGAGAGATAGAACGGAGAAACTTCTGGCGGAGGCGGCGGAGAGGCAGCGGGAGTTGGAGGAGAGGACGACAAACATGATGGAGGAGGAGAGGGCACGGAATGACATGCAGGCAAGGGCCATGTACGAGCTCCTTGTGGTAAGTTTCTTCTGCAGATTAGCCAAAACATTCATGTAGTGTTTGTCTCATTACTAACTAGTATGACTGAGTCGTCAAAACCAAATGTGCAGTCTGTGTGCGAGAAGACAGGTCAGACCGCTCCGCCGATGCCAGTGATTGCTCCTGGGACCACGGTGAGTTTTATTTGAATGGACATTACTTGCTAGTCTTAACATTTGAGTGTCATCATGCTAACAAGACATTGGAAATGATCTTTGGTGCAGCGTAACTCCAGACAAGCATCGCATGATCCTTCTCCAGCTACCGACACGAGCCACCCCGCTCCTACACCTCCTGGATCTTGGTAAGTTTATCTAGTGTTTTGCTTAACACATGTATAAAGACCTAGACTTAGCTTTATTTCCTCCAATGCTTACCATAATGACCTAGACTTAGCTTCTTCTCCTCCAAAATGACTTAATAAGCTTACTGACCTCCAAAACCATCCATTTTACCTATGTTAGCTCTAAAACGATCTGTACTTAGCTTACTTATGTCAAAAATTGCATAATTAGCTTAGTTAGCTCATAGACGATCCATTTTACCTAAGTTAGCTCTAAAATGACCCATTTTACCTTGGTTAGCTTATAAATGATCCAGTTCATCCAAGTTAGCTCAAAAATGACCCACTTTACCTAGATTAGCTCCTAAATGATCCATTTTACCTACGTTAGCTTTAAAATGACCCATTTCACCTAGGTTAACTCCAAAATGACCCATCTTACCTAGGTTATCTCATAAACGATCCATTTCAACTAATTTAGCTCATAAACGATCCATTTCACCAAGCTAGCTAAAAACGATCCATTTCACCTAAATTAGCTCTTAAATGATCCATTTCACCTAAGTTAGCTCAAAAAGATCCATTTCAACTAAATTAGCTAAAAAATGATCCATTTCACCTAAGTTAGTTCAAAAACGATCCATTTCAACTAAGTTAGCTCATAAATGATCCATTTCACCTAAGTTAGCTAAAAACGATTCATTTCACCTTAGTTACCTCAAAAACGATCCATTTCAACTAAGTTAGCTCATAAATGATCCATTTCACCTAAGTTAGCTAAAAACGATCCATTTCACTTTAGTTACCTCAAAAATGATCCATTTCAACTAAGTTAGCTCATAAATGATCCATTTCACCTAAGTTAGCTAAAAAACGATCCATTTCACCTTAGTTACCTCAAAAACGATCCATTTGACCTAAGTTAGCTCATAAACGACCCATTTCAACTAAGTTAGCTCATAAATGATCCATTTCACCTTAGCTAGCTCATAAACGACCCATTTCAACTTAGTTAGCTCATATATGATCCATTTCACGTAAGTTAGCTCATAAATGACATACTCTTCTTGTTCTAGTCTTCTTCTTGTTCTACTCTTCTTGTTCTAGTCTTCTTCTTGTTCTACTCTTCTTCTTGTTCTAATCTTCTGGTTCTAACTTTCTTATTTTTCATTTTGCAGATTTCATTCACTTGACGAAAGCTTGCATAGATGGAGTGCTCCTTATCCCTTTCTCTGTTTCTTTTGTATCGTTGAACTATGCATGTATCATTGGATGAAACTATTGTAATATATATGGTTGGATGCCTCTATGTTGAACTTGTTATGTATGATGGAACTATGCATGTAATATATATGGTTGGATGATGAAGTTATGTGTTGGATATCTTATATGTTTGCTCTGTAATGGCCTTTTGAAATATATCTATATATGTCATATATATTTGTGATGAAAATTGTTGGGTTTAATAAAAAAACAGATAAAAGAGCCAATATGCAAGCTCTTTGCCGTCTGCCACCGACGGCAACAGGCTCTTTGCCGTCTGCCGCGGACGGCAAAGAAGACACGTGGCATCCAGCTGTGCTTCCTGAGAGCTGACCCATTTGGTTAGTTTGCCTACAGCGGCAGACGGCAAAGACTTTGCCATCAGTGGCAGACGGCAAAGAACCTGCCATGTAGTGACGTGTAGATGACATCATACGGCGGACGGCAAAGACACTAGAAATTTTGCCGTCAGCGGCGGATGGCAAAGAACCTGCCGTTAGCCACTTAATGGACTGACAGCGCAATTATTGCCGTCCGCTCTCTTTGCCGTCCGCCGCAGATGGCAAAGGGCCTTTGTCGTCAGCCGCCAGGAAGCAGACGGCAAAGTAGCTGTTTACCGTAGCCTACTTTGCCGGAACCATTTGCCGTCCGCCGTGGCAGACGGCAAAGTAGTTGATTCCTGTAGTGTTAAGAATCAGACTGTTGCAGCAAGCTTTCCTGCTCAAAGCATCAGCAATCACATTGGCCTTGCCTGGAGTATACTCAATACTCGGATTATACTCTTGAATCATTTCAACCCATCGAGTTTGCCTGAGGTTGAGATTAGGCTGAGTAAAGATGTACTTGAGACTCTTGTGATCAGTGAAAATGTCCACTTTTCTTCCCAATAGAAGATGTCTCCAAGTCAAAAGAGCATGCACAACTGTCGCCAACTCGAGATCATGAGTGGGGTAGTTCTTCTCATTAGGCTTCAACTGGCGAGATGTATAAGCAACAACTTTCTTCTCTTGCATCAAAACTGCGCCAAGACCTTGGAGAGAGGCATCACAAAAGACCTCGTACGGCTTGGATTCATCAGGCGGAGTGAGAACTGGAGCAGTGATCAATTTCTCTTTCAAAGTGTTGAAAGCAATGTCACACCTCGGAGACCAAACGTACTTGACGTGCTTCTGGAGAATATTTGAGAGAGGCTTCGCGATCTTAGAAAAGTTTTCAACGAATCTTCGACAATAGCTTGCGAGACCGAGGAAGCTACGGAGTTGTTTCACGTTCTAAGGAGGTTCCCAATTCACAATTGCAGACACCTTCTCAGGGTTCACGGCAATGCCCTTGGCAGAGATGATATGACCAAGATAAAGAACCTCATCGAGACAAAATTCACACTTGGAGAACATGGCGTAGAACTGATGTTCTCTGAGCTTATCAAGAACCAAACGCAAGTGCTTGGCATGATCTTCCCTGTTCTTGGAGAAAACCAGAATGTCGTCGAGATAGACCAAAACGAAGTCATTGGTGTAGGCGTTGAAGATGAAGTTCATCATGCGAGAGAACGTCGGAGGGGCGTTGACGAGACCAAAAGACATGACAGTGTATTCATATGAACCAAAGCTTGTCCAGTAAGCCGTCTTGGGAATATCTTGCTCACGGATTCGAATCTGATGATAACCCATACGGAGATCAAGCTTGGAGAATACTTGGGCACCTTTGAGTTGTTCGAACAGCTCATTGATGTTCGGAACTGGGTATTTGTTCTTGATGGTCTTCTTGTTCACTGGACGGTAATCAACACAAAGTCGGTCTGTTCCATCCTTCTTCTTCACAAAAAGAACACCACAACCCCACGGAGAAGAACTAGGCCGGATGAGACCCATTTTCTCTTGAATATCGAGTTGCTTCTTCAGCTCCTTCAACTCTTCAGGTCCGAGCTTGTAAGGATGTTTGCACACAGGTTCCGTGCCGGGCTCAAGATCAATAACGAATTCAACTGGCCGGTGCGGGGGCATTCCTGGAAGCTCTTCTGGAAAGACGTCTTGATATTCGCAAACGACTGGAATTTGCGAGATGGCATCGAGTTCACCCTTCTCATTGAGAGAAAACAGACGGATTGTATTATCCCGAGCGGCAAAGACAATTACATCCTCAGACGAATGAGTCAATTGAATCTTCCTGGCAGCACAATCAAGCTGAGCCTTGTGCTTAGAAAGCCAATCCATTCCGAGAATAAGATCAATATCCGAGTTACCAAGAACCATTGGGGAAGAAAGGAACTTGTAGTCACCGAACATGATAGTAACATTCGGAGCCATCATTTTGGTGTTCATGAACAAACCCGGAGAAGAAACCGCTATCGGCTTAGGCAAATCAATAGTATGCACATCATGCATAGATGCAAAAGGCTTCGATAAAAACGATAAAGATGCACCAATGTCAAAAAGAACTCTTGCGGGAATGTCATTAACAGTAAGGTTACCCATGATCACATCTGGTGAGTCCTCTGCCTGAGCTGCATTCAGCAAGTTGACCTTGGCGGACTTGGGGTTATGCTTGACCACAGCTGTACTTGCCGATCTGACAGGAGGAGGAGGAGGAGGAAGACGCCTCTGGTTGAAACACTTGTTGGCATAGTGACCCTTCTGTTGGCACTTGTTGCACGTGACCTCTAAAAGCGGACGGTGATACGGAGCACTCGATCTTGGAGCTTGAGACAAAGTCTTCTTCTGAAAGCCAGGGTTGGGTGGGTGGGAAGAACCACTGCCACCTTTGCTCTTCTGCTGATACGGCTGACGGAACGGAGGAGGAGGAAGCCAATACTTCTGCTACTTGGCCACTTGAGTAGAGGAAGAAGAAGTAACATCTCTGGCTCGCTTCTTGGAAGCATCACACCTCAACTGAGCAGCCTCTTGCTTCAGTGCCATGTTGTAGAACTCATCGTATCTCAAGGGCTCGAAGAGAACAAGAGCTAGCTGAATTTCTTCTCTGAGACCACCCCTGAACTGGTATATCATGCTCTTCTCATCAGGTATGTCCTGCTTGGCAAAGCGGGCGAGCTTCTGGAACAACTTGTTGTAGTCATAGACAAACGAAGAGCCTTGCTTCCGGTTGCGGAATTGCTCACGTTTGCTTTCAACCATGCTTTGAGGAATATGATGAGCTCGGAAATCTCGACAGAAATCATCCCAAGTGATAACACGTCCACCTCTGGAGTCGTTGTACTGCTGGAACCATTCTGCAGCTTGATCTTTGAGTTGGAAGGAAGCGAACTTGACAAAGTCCTCAGGCCTGACGTTACTGCACTCGAAATGCTTGCACAGATCCACAAACCAATCGTCAGCATCGGTTGCCTCAACACAATTGCTGAAAGTCTTTGGCCCGTTAGCAAGGAACTGGTTGAGTGAAGCAAAGTGATTCTGATTGCTGCCTTGATTCCCTTGGTTGCCTTGATTGCGCTCTTGAAGAATTTGCATGATCAGCTGTGTGCTTGCATTGGTTGCGGCCATCACAGCTTGCCATGCCTCCGGAGGAGGTGGAGGTGGTGGCGGATCAGGATTCGGAGTCGTGCGCGTTGGAGGAGCCATCCTGAAGAGGTTGACCACCATTAGCACATTGACAGATAAATATTGAAGCTGAATCCAACGGAATGAAAATTGCAACATATAGTCTTCACATCCGAGCAAAATGAACGAATGCATTCCTCTTGAAATGGTCACATATCCATAAATTGAGAAACCACGTAGAATTAAGGTAGAGAAATAAATCAACAAGGTACGGATGAAGAACGAATAATCGGTAAGAAATCCCAATTTCAAACCAATATCCGTGGAAGAAGAACTAGAGCTACTAGAATTCCCACCTATGAAACTCCCGAACCTCTCCGGTTATGCAATCAGGTGTTGGTGATACAGGGGAAGCATAATATCTCACCCAAACTAGCAAATCCTACATCCAGCTGTATCCATCCTTCAACACATAACCAATAAACCTTCGGAAACCATCTACCTCAACCTTCGAAAAGCATCCGTTATACAAGTTATGGCGATACTCCCAAACTCCCGCCCCAGTACTGGGTGGCGTCGAGGTTATCTCACCAATGAACTGCATAAAAGAGATTTTCGATGTCGGCGTACTAAACTCAGGTATTCCAGAACTGCAACGATAAAATTATGATGACAACACCTCAGAGCTCAACTCCCCGGGACACTTCCACTAAACCCCTGACAGGAGGCACCAAGACAATGTTCTCATCATAAAACCATCGGAACGATTCCAAGATACCCGCGTGATCCTAAAATTTTTTTTAGTGAAATTTGAGAAGAGAAGAGTCAAAACTCTACGTCAGGATGCCTTACCAGAGCGATGAGGAGACTGGGAAGTAAAAAGAATTCCTAAACTCTCCGATATATAATTCCTAAAAGACTCAAAACTTTTTTCTAGACACAACTCGGCCGCTAATAACGATCAAGCAATGGGGCTCCTAAGGTCGGGGAAGGCTCTGATTACCAACTTGTAACACCCTCGATGCGACTATATCTCCCACGTGTCGAGGCACGACTTAGAGGCATAATCGCATTGAAGGCATATGTCGCAAGTTAGGCAATCTTCACAACATCCCATGTAATAAGAATAATAAAGGGGAGATAACATAGTTGGCTTACACTCGCCACGTCGATCAAGTACATAAATAACATTACATCATCCAAACACTCATGGCCCGACTACGGCGCCAAAATAAAAGAGAACCCAACATGCGACAATGGTCCCGTTCACCCCCAACTGGGCACCACTACTGATCATCGGGAAAGGAAACATAGTAACGTTGAGAGTCCTCGTCGGACTCCCACTTGAGCTCATACGCATCTCCTGGAGCGGAATCATCAGGCCCTGCATCTGGTGTGATAGTAATCTGTGAGCCACAGGGACTCAGCAATCTCGCACCCTCGCGATCAAGACTATTTAAGCTTATAGGTAAAGGAAAGGTAAATATGAGTGGAGCTGCAGCAAGCGACTAGCAAAATATGGTGGCTAACTTATTCACAAAAGAGAGCGAGAAGAGGAGGCAAAGCGCGAGCGAGAAACTAGAGAGAAACCTGCGCAAACATTACTCCAACACCGTGTCCACTTCCCGGACTCCGCCGAGAAGAGGCCATCACGGTAACACACTCAGTTGATTCATTTTAATTAAGTTAAGGTTCAAGTTATCTACAACCGGACATTAACAAATTCCCATCTGCCCATAACCATGGGCATGGCTTTCGAAAGTTCAAATCCCTGCAGGGGAGTCCCAACTTAGCCCATGAGAAGCTCTCATGGTCAACAAAGTAATAGACCTCCTCCCAAGACGTTCCGATCAGACTCGGTATCTCGGTTCTTCAAGGCACTTCGACAGGTTAAAACAAGACCAGCAACACCGCCCGAATGTGCCGACAAATCCCGATAGGAGCTGCACATATCTCGTTCTCAGGGCACACTCAAATGAGCAAGACGTCGGGTAGGCCAGCCCATAGTTGCCCCTGGTAGCCCCGGACATCACTCGGTTGGACCAACACTCAGAGGAGCACTGGCCCGGGGGGGTTAAAATAAGATGACCCTTGAGTCTGCAGAACCCAAGGGAAAGAAAAGTCTAGGTGGCGAATGGTAAAACCAATGTTGGGCATTGTTGGAAAAGCTTTAATCAAGGCGAAATATCAAGGGGTTCCCATTATAACCCAACTGCATAAGGAATGCAAAAACCGGGAACATAACACCGATATGACGGAAACTAGGGCGGCAAGAGTGGAACAAAACACTAGGCGAGAGGCCGAGCCTTCCACCCTTTACCAAGTGTATAGATGCATTAAGATAACATAGCAATATAATGATATCCCAACAAGTAAATAAATGTTCCAACAAGGAACGGCCTCCAAGCTTCACCTGCAACTAGCAACGCTATAAGAGGGGCTGAGCAAAGCGGTAACATAGCCAATCAACGGTTTGCTAGGACAATGGTGGGTTAGAGGTTTGACGTGGCAATTTGGGAGGCTTGCAAGCAAGTGGTAGGCATCGTAGCATTGGCATAGCAAAAGAGTGAGCAAACTAGCATAGCAAAGATAGTAGTGATTTCGAGGGTATGATCATCTTGCCTGCACAGTTGTCAGAGTTGACTGGATCCTCGAAAGCAAACTCAATGGGCTCCTCATTAGCAAACTCGTCTCCCGGCTCTACCCAAACAAGACAAACAAGCAACAAGGATACAATCAACCACGTGCAAACTCAAACAACGCAATGCAAATATGGTATGCTATGCGGGATACGATGCAGGATGCGAAATGCAAGATATGACAGGAAATGCATGAACCTGGCCTCAACTTGGAAAACCAAGTGTGCCACTGGAAAGATGAGACAAAATCGCTTGAAAACGATATAAAGAATGCCGGAATCGGAGTTACGGTTTGGAAATGGCAAGCGATTCAAAAATGACACCGGTCTGCGATTTACAGCAAGTAGTCATCTAAATGAAATGAGATGAACATGCTACAGCACCCAATCATGAAAACAAAATACATGGCAGGGATGCATTCATGATGCTTAACAAAAGTCTAGCACTGAGCTACGGCCAATTCATCCATTAACAGGTTCAAACAAGCATGGCAAAAATGCATATGGAAAACAGATCTCAGACTTAGTGAAATTAACACTTGTCTGGGATTTCAGATCAGGTAGCTCTCTTCGGAGCAACAACACTACATGCTACAGGACCTGAACATGGCAAAGTAAAGCATGGCATGGAGCTACTCAAAGAGTTTAACAAAAGTCCCTTAGTGACCTTGAGCCAAAAGGGATCAGAAAATACAATTGCAAGCACGTGAACATAGCAAAAACATAATCAGTTCTCACACTTAGTGAAAACTGGCACATGCTGAAATATAACTCAAGTAGGCATGTTTACGAGCTCGATGCACTCACTATGGTGCAAGTCATGGCAAGAAAAGCATACATCCATCAAGAAGGCACAAAATGCTAGCTAGAAATGGCAAGATCAATAGCATAGCATGCACGGATCAACTACAACGTCACTGGCAAAATTGCAAACAAGTTGACAATCTGCCCAGATTCACAAAGTAGCAAAAGTAGAGCTCGATTGACTCAAGCTAAGGTGCTCCATAATTGCAAAAAAAGACATGGATGGATAGAGCACTACAATATTAAGAAAACATCCTTACTGATCATCCTCAAAAGAGGCACAGATCACTAGGAAACAACATGAACATATGGCATCATGAGCTAAACAGATCAAGGACTTGGTGGAATTGCTAAGTTCCTGAAAACAGAATTAGCAAGTGCACCACTTTGCAAGCTTGTACTAGTCACCACACACATCACAAAAATACATGGGTTGCACCTCTGGAAAGATGACAAAACCCTTAACAAAACATATGTAGAACTCATGGGCATAGCATGCACACAATAATCATGGCAAAAATGACAAAAGCCTAAACGGAGTATCAGATCTGACAATTATTTCGAGTAGCCCTCTTCTAACAGCATTTCGGGCATCAAGATAAGCTCAAATAAAAATTATGGAATGGAATGAAATGATGTCCTCTCTGAGGTGAACATTTTGATATGCTATATGCATGAATCGGAGCTACGGATGCAAAGTTACGGGGTCTCGAATAGGAGCACTTGGATCTGCAATTTCAGGACTTAGGAAAAATTTAACCTACGGATTAGGGTTTGAACCGGCGCGGAAATTGAGGAGCTCGCCGGATCTGCACTGTAGACGGCCGGAGAGAGGAGGTAGTGGCCGGATCCGGTGGGGCGGCGGCCGGA
>NC_057812.1:298481399-298490730 GCF_018294505.1 Triticum aestivum
GGTGATGTCCGGCCCGGACGGACAATGTCCGGTGCGGCGCGGTGGATTTTTAGGATTTCGGGGGGAGAAAGATCCGGATTTGGAGGGGGTGCTTAAATAGGCATAGAGGGAGCTAGGAGAGTCCAAATGAGGTGTGGTTTTCGGCCGCACGATCATGATCGAACAATCTAGAAGATGGAGCAGAGTTAGGTGGGTTTTGGGCCAAATTGGAGAGGTGTTGGGCTGCAACACACACGAGGCCTTTTCGGTCCCTCGGTTAACCGTTGGAGTATCAAACGAAGTCCAAATGATACGAAACTTGACAGGCGGTCTACCGGTAGTAAACCAAGGCCGCTTCGCAAGTCTCGGTCCAATCTGGAAATGTTTAATCCCCACACACGAAAGAAAGCTAGAAATGACCACCGGAGGAGAACGAAGCGCCGGAATGCAAACCGGACAACGGGGAAAATGCTCGAATGCATGAGACGAACACGTATGCAAATGTAATGCACATGATGACATGATATGAGATGCATGACAACGATAACAACACACGGAGACAAAGACCCGAACCCGAAGAAATAAAATAACTTAACGCCGGAAATGGCAAGAGTTGGAGTACAAATTGGGAAAGTTACATCCGGGGTGTTACAACACTCCACCACCACGAAAGGATCTCGTCCCGAGATCTAGGACTGAAAGAACGCCGGGCACTCAGAACAGAGGTGATCCTCACGTTCCCAGGTAGCTTCACGGTCGGAATGGTGTGACCACTTGACTTTGAGAAATTTGATTGACTTGTTGCGAGTCTTGCGTTCAGTCTCTTCAAGAATAGCAACTGGGTGCTCACGATAAGAGAGATCTTCTTGGAGCTCAATGTCCTCGAAGTTGACGGTGCGGTCAGGAGTCTTGAAGCACTTTCAAAGCTAAGAGACACAGAACACATCATGAACATTTGCAAAGTTTGAAGGAAGCTTGAGTTGATAGGCGAGGTCGCCTCTCTTGCTGACAATCTTGAAAGGTCCCACGTATCTAGGGGCAAGCTTCCCTTGGATACCGAAGCGACGAGTACCTTTCATAGGAGAGACACGGAGGTAAACATGATCTCCTATCTCGAAAGCCAAATCACGGTGCTTACTATCATAGTAGCTCTTCTGACGGGTTTGGGCTGCTTTGAGGTTATCTCGAATGACTTTGCACATTTCTTCTGCCTCTGTGATTAAGTCATTACCCAAAAGCTGACGTTCACCGGTTTCGGACCAGTTGAGAGGGGTACGGCACTTTCTGCCATACAGAATTTCAAATCGGGCCTTGCCCGAACTTGCTTGAAAACTGTTGTTGTAGGAGAATTCAGCATAAGGAAGACAATCCTCCCACTTCATGCCGAAGGAGATCACACAAGCCCTGAGCATATCTTCAAGAATCTGGTTGACACGCTCGACATGACTGCTAGTTTGAGGATGGAAAGCTGTGCTGAAGTGGATGTTGGTGCCCATGGCCTTCTGAAAAGAATCCCAAAACTTTGAGGTAAAGATGCTGCCACGGTCTGAAGAGATCACTTGAGGAATACCGTGCAGAGAGAAAATACGAGCGGTATAGAGTTCCGCCAATTTAGCTGCAGTGATCGACTCTTTGATAGGCAGAAAATGAGCCACTTTGGTGAGTTTGTCGATGACAACGAATATAGCATCATTGCCACGCTTGGACTTTGGAAACCCAGTCACGAAGTCCATTTCAATGTGGTCAAACTTCCATTCTGGAATGGCAAGAGGTTGGAGGAGACCAGCTGGTCTTTGGTGTTCTGCCTTCACTCTTCTGCAGACATCGCATTCATTCATGAATTGAGCAATATCGCGCTTCATTCGAGTCCACCAATAAGCTTGCTTGAGGTCCTAATACATCTTCGTGCTCCCAGGGTGGATGGAGAGGAGAGAATTGTGAGCCTCGTTCATGATCACTTTACGGAGGTCACCTTTGGGTATAACAATACGATCCTCGAAGAAGAGAGTGTCCTTGTCATCAAGGCGGTAGCACTTGTACTTGGACTGGCTCTTGGCAATCCCAATCTTCACCTTTTTCACCATAGCATCAAGAAGCTAGGCTTGGCGAATCTGGTCTTCCAAGGTAGGAGATAATTGAAGGTTGGCGAGGAATCCTTGAGGAACAACTTGCAGGTTAAGTTTGCAGAAAGCTTCGCAAAGCTCGGGTTGATAAGGCTTAAGAATCAGACTATTGCAGTAAGCTTTCCTGCTCAAAGCGTCAGCAATCACATTGGCCTTGCCTGGAGTATACTCAATACTCGGATTATACTCTTGAATCATTTCGACCCATCGAGTTTGCCTGAGGTTGAGATTAGGCTGAGTAAAGATGTACTTGAGACTCTTGTGATCAGTGAAAATGTCCACTTTTCTTCCCAATAGAAGATGTCTCCAAGTCAAAAGAGCATGCACAACTGTCGCCAACTCGAGATCATGAGTGGGGTAGTTCTTCTCATTAGGCTTCAACTGGCGAGATGTATAAGCAACAACTTTCTTCTCTTCCATCAAAACTGTGCCAAGACCTTGGAGAGAGGCATCACAAAAGACCTCGTACGGCTTGGATTCATCAGGCGGAGTGAGAACTAGAGCAGTGATCAATTTCTCTTTCAAAGTGTTGAAAGCAATGTCACACCCCGGAGACCAAACGTACTTGACGTGCTTCTGGAGAGGATTTGAGAGAGGCTTCGCGATCTTAGAAAAGTTTTCAACGAATCTTCGACAATAGCTTGCGAGACCGAGGAAGCTACAGAGTTGTTTCACGTTCTGAGGAGGTTCCCAATTCATAATTGCAGACACCTTCTCAGGGTTCACGGCAATGCCCTTGGCAGAGATGATATGACCAAGATAAAGAACCTCATCGAGCCAAAATTCACACTTGGAGAACTTGGCGTAGAACTGATGTTCTCTGAGCTTATCAAGAACCAAACGCAAGTGCTTGGCATGATCTTCCTTGTTCTTGGAGAAAACCAGAATGTCGTCGAGATAGACCAAAACGAAGTCATTGGTGTAGGTGTTGAAGATGAAGTTCATCATGCGAGAGAACGTCGGAGGGGCGTTGACGAGACCAAAAGACATGACAGTGTATTCATATGAACCAAAGCTTGTCCAGAAAGCCGTCTTGGGAATATATTGCTCACGGATTCGAATCTGATGATAAACCATACGGAGATCAAGCTTGGAGAATACTTGGGCACCTTTGAGTTGTTCCAACAGCTCATTGATGTTTGGAAGTGGGTATTTGTTCTTGATGGTCTTCTTGTTCACTGGACGGTAATCAACACAAAGTCGGTCTGTTCCATCCTTCTTCTTCACAAAAAGAACACCACAACCCCACGGAGAAGAACTAGGCCGGATGAGACCCATTTTCTCTTGAATATCGAGTTGCTTCTTCAGCTCCTTCAACTCTTCAGGTCCGAGCTTGTAAGGATGTTTGCACACAGGTTCCGTGCCGGGCTCAAGATCAATAACGAATTCAACTGGCCGGTGCGGGGGCATTCCTGGAAGCTCTTCTGGAAAGACGTCTTGATATTCGCAAACGACTGGAATTTGCGAGCTGGCATCGAGTTCACCCTTCTCATTGAGAGAAAACAGACGGATTGTATTATCCCGAGCGGCAAAGACAATTACATCCTCAGACGAATGAGTCAATTGAATCTGCCTGGCAGCACAATCAAGCTGAGCCTTGTGCTTAGAAAGCCAATCCATTCCGAGAATAAGATCAATATCCGAGTTACCAAGAACCATTGGGGAAGAAAGGAACTTGTAGTCACCCAACGTGATAGTAACATCCGAGGCCATCATTTTGGTGTTCATGAACAAACCCGGAGAAGAAACCGCTATCGGCTTAGGCAAATCAATAGTATGCACATCATGCATAGATGCAAAAGGCTTCGATAAAAACGATAAAGATGCACCAGTGTCAAAAAGAACTCTTGCGGGAATGTCATTAATAGTAAGGTTACCCATGATCACATCTGGTGAGTCCTCTGCCTGAGCTGCATTCAGCAAGTTGACCTTGGCGGACTTGGGGTTATGCTTGACCACAGCTGTACTTGCCGATCTGACAGGAGGAGGAGGAGGAAGACGCCTCTAGTTGAAACACTTGTTGGCATAGTGACCCTTCTGTTGGCACTTGTTGCACGTGACCTCTGAAAGCGGACGGTGATACGGAGCACTCGATCTTGGAGCTTGAGACAAAGTCTTGTTCTGAAAGCCAGGGTTGGGTGGGTGGGAAGCACCACTGCCACCTTTGCTCTTCTGCTGATACGGCTGATGGAACAGAGGAGGAGGAAGCCAATACTTCTGCTGCTTGGCCACTTGAGTAGAGGAAGAAGAAGTAACATCTCTGGCTCGCTTCTTGGAAGCATCACACCTCAACTGAGCAGCCTCTTGCTTCAGTGCCATGTTGTAGAACTCATCGTATCTCAAGGGCTCGAGGAGAACAAGAGCTAGCTGAATTTCTTCTCTAAGACCACCCCTGAACTGGTATATCATGCTCTTCTCATCAGGTACGTCCTGCTTGGCAAAGCGGGCGAGCTTCTGGAACAACTTGTTGTAGTCATAGACAAACGAAGAGCCTTGCTTCCGGTTGCGGAATTGCTCACGTTTGCTTTCAACCATGCTCTGAGGAATATGATGAGCTCGGAAATCTCGACGGAAATCATCCCAAGTGATAACACGTCCACCTCTGGAGTCCTTGTACTGCTGGAACCATTCTGCAGCTTGATCTTTGAGTTGGAAGGAAGCGAACTTGACAAAGTCCTCAGGCCTGACATTACTGCATTCGAAATGCTTGCACAGATCCACAAACCAATCGTCAGCATCGGTTGCCTCAACATAATTGCTGAAAGTCTTTGGCCCGTTAGCAAGGAACTGGTTGAGTGAAGCAAAGTGATTCTGATTGCTGCCTTGATTCCCTTGGTTGCCTTGATTGCGCTCTTGAAGAATTTGCATGATCAGCTGTGTTTGCATTGGTTGCGGCCATCACAGCTTGCCATGCCTCCGGAGGAGGTGGAGGTGGTGGCGGATCAGGATTCGGAGTCGTGCGCGTTGGAGGAGCCATCCTGAAGAGGTTGACCACCATTAGCACATTGACAGATAAATATTGAAGCTGAATCCAATGGAATGAAAATTGCAACATATAGTCTTCACATCCGAGCAAAATGAACGAATGCATTCCTCTTGAAATGGTCACATATCCATAAATTGAGAAACCACGTAGAATTAAGGTAGAGAAATAAATCAACAAGGTACGGATGAAGAACGAATAATCAGTAAGAAATCCCAATCTCAAACCAATATCCGTGGAAGAAGAACTAGAGCTACTAGAATTCCCACCTATGAAACTCCCAAACCTCTCCAGTTATGCAATCAGGTGTTGGGGATACAGGGGAAGCATAATATCTCACCCAAACTAGCAAATCCTACATCCAGCTGTATCCATCCTTCAACACATAACCAATAAACCTTCGGAAACCATCTACCTCAACCTTCGAAAAGCATCTGTTATACAAGTTATGGCGATACTCCCGAACTCCCGCCCCAGTACTGGGTGGCGTCGAGGTTATCTCACCAACGAACTGCATAAAAGAGATTTTCGATGTCGGCGTACTAAACTCAGGTATTCCAGAACTGCAACGATAAAATTATGATGACAACACCTCAGAGCTCAACTCCCCGGGACACTTCCACTAAACCCCTGACAGGAGGCACCAAGACAATGTTCTCATCATAAAACCATCGGAACGATTCCAAGATACCCGCGTGATCCTAAAATATTTTTTTAGTGAAATTTGAGAAGAGAAGAGTCAAAACTCTATGTCAGGATGCCTTACCAGAGTGATGAGGAGACTGGGAAGTAAAAAGAATTCCTAAACTCTCCGATATATAATTCCTAAAAGACTCAAAACTTTTTTCTAGACACAACTCGGTCGCTAATAACGATCAAGCAATGGGGCTCCTAAGGTCGGGGAAGGCTCTGATTACCAACTTGTAACACCCTCGATGCGACTATATCTCCCACGTGTCGAGGCACGACTTAGAGGCATAATCGCATTGAAGGCATATGTCGCAACTTAGGCAATCTTCACAACATCCCATGTAATAAGAATAATAAAGGGGAGATAACATAGTTGGCTTACACTCGCCACGTCAATCAAGTACATAAATAACATTACATCATCCAAACACTCATGGCCCGACTACGGCGCCAAAATAAAAGAGAACCCAACATGCAACAACGGTCCCGTTCACCCCCAACTGGGCACCACTACTGATCATCGAGAAAGGAAGCATAGTAACGTTGAGAGTCCTCGTCGGACTCCCACTTGAGCTCATACGCGTCTCCTGGAGCGGAATCATCAGGCCCTGCATCTGGTGTGATAGTAATCTGTGAGCCACAGGGACTCAGCAATCTCGCACCCTCGCGATCAAGACTATTTAAGCTTATAGGTAAAGGAAAGGTAAATATGAGTGGAGCTGCAGCAAGCGACTAGCAAAATATGGTGGCTAACTTATTCACAAAAGAGAGCGAGAAGAGGAGGCAAAGCGCGAGCGAGAAACTAGAGAGAAACCTGCGCAAACATTACTCCAACACCGTGTCCACTTCCCGGACTCCGCCGAGAAGAGGCCATCACGGTAACACACTCAGTTAATTCATTTTAATTAAGTTAAGGTTCAAGTTATCTACAACCGGACATTAACAAATTCCCATCTACCCATAACCACGGGCACGGCTTTTGAAAGTTCAAATCCATGCAGGGGAGTCCCAACTTAGCCCATGACAAGCTCTCACGGTCAGCGAAGGAATAGACCTCCTCCCAAGACATTCCGATCAGACTCGGTATCTTGGTTCTTCAAGACACTTCGACAGGTTAAAACAAGACCAGCAACACCGCCCGAATGTGCCGACAAATCCCGATAGGAGCTGCACATATCTCGTTCTCAGGGCACACTCAGATGAGCAAGATGTCGGGTAGGCCAGCCCAGAGTTGCCCCTGGTAGCCCCGGACATCGCTCGTTTGGACCAACACTCAGAGGAGCACTGGCCCGGGGGGGGGGTTAAAATAAGATGACCCTTGAGTCTGCAGAACCCAAGGGAAAGAAAAGGCTAGGTGGCGAATGGTAAAACCAATGTTGGGCATTGCTGGAAAAGCTTTAATCAAGGCGAAATATCAAGGGGTTCCCATTATAACCCAACCGCGTAAGGAACGCAAAATCCGGGAACATAACACCGATATGACGGAAACTAGGGCGGCAACAGTGGAACAAAACACTAGGCGAGAGGCCGAGCCTTCCACCCTTTACCAAGTGTATAGATGCATTAAGATAACATAGCAATATAATGATATCCCAACAAGTAAATAAATGTTCCAACAAGGAACGGCCTCCAAGCTTCACCTGCAACTAGCAACGCTATAAGAGGGGCTGAGCAAAGCGGTAACATAACCAATCAACGGTTTGCTAGGACAATGGTGGGTTAGAGGTTTGACGTGATAATTTGGGAGGCTTGCAAGCAAGTGGTAGGCATCGTAGCATTGGCATGGCAAAAGAGCGAGCAAACTAGCATAGCAAAGATAGTAGTGATTTCGAGGGTATGATCATCTTGCCTGCACAGTTGTCAGAGTTGACTGGATCCTCGAAAGCAAACTCAACGGGCTCCTCATTAGCGAACTTGTCTCCCGGCTCTACCCAAACAAGACAAACAAGCAACAAGGATACAATCAATCACGTGCAAACTCAAACAACGCAATGCAAAGATGGTATGCTGTGCGGGATGCGATGCGGGATGCGAAATGCAAGATATGACAGGAAATGCATGAACCTGGCCTCAACTTGGAAAACCAAGTGTGCCACTGGAAAGATGAGACGAAATCACTTGAAAACGATATAAAGAATGCCGGAATCGGAGTTACGGTTTGGAAATGGCAAGCGATTCAAAAATGACACCGGTCTGCAATTTACAGCAAGTAGTCATCTAAATGCAATGAGATGAATATGCTACAGCACCCAATCATGACAACAAAATACATGGCAGGGATGCATTCATGATGCTTAACAAAAGTCTAGCACTGAGCTACGGCGAATTCATCCATTAACAGGTTCAAACAAGCATGGCAAAAATGCATATGGAAAACAGATCTCAGACTTAGTGAAATTAACACTTGTCTGGGACTTCAGATCAGGTAGCTCTCTTCGGAGCAACAAAACTACATGCTACAGGACCTGAACATGGCAAAGTAAAGCATGGCATGGATCTACTCAAAGTGCTTAACAAAAGTCCCTTAGTGACCTTGAGCCAAAAGGGATCAGAAAATACAATTGCAAGCACGTGAACATAGCAAGAACATAATCAGTTCGCAGACTTAGTGAAAACTGGCACATGCTGAAATATAACTCAAGTAGGCATGTTTACGAGCTTGATGCACTCACTATGGTGCAAGTCATGGCAAGAAAAGCATACATCCATCAAGAAGGCACAAAATTCTAGCTAGAAATGACAAGAACAATAGCATAGCTTGCACGGATCAACTACAACATCACCGGCAAAATTGCAAACAAGTTGACAATCTGCCCAGATTCACAAAGTAGCAAAAGTAGAGCTCGATTGACTCAAGCTATGGTGCTCCATAATTGCAAAAAAAGACATGGATGGATAGAACACTACAATATTAACAAAACAGCCTTACTGATCATCCTCAAAAGAGGCACGGATCACTAGGAAACAACATGAACATATGGCATCATGAGCTAAACAGATCAAGGACTTAGTGGAATTGGTAAGTCCCTGAAAACAGAATTAGCAAGTGCACCACTTTGCAAGCTTGCACTAGTCACCACACACATCACAAAAATACATGGGTTGCACCTCTGGAAAGATGACAAAACCCTTAACAAAACATATGTAGAACTCATGGGCATAGCATGCACACAATAATCATGGCAAAAATGACAAAAGACTAAACGGAGTAGCAGATCTGACAATTATTTCAAGTAGCCCTCTTCTAACAGCATTTCGAGCATCAAGATGAGCTCAAATAAAAATGATGCAATGGAATGAAATGATGTACTCTCTGAGGTGAACATTTTGATATGCTATATGCATGAATCGGAGCTACGGATGCAAAGTTACGGGGTCTCGAACAGGAGCACTTGGATCTGCAATTTCAGGACTTAGGAAAAATTCAACCTCCGGATTAGGGTTTGACCCGGCGCGGAAATCGAGGAGCTTGCCGGATCTGCACTATAGACGGCCGAAGAGAGGAGGTAGTGGCCGGATCCGGTGGGGCGGCGGCCGGATCTGGCCGAGGCGGAGT
>NC_057812.1:298491304-298498418 GCF_018294505.1 Triticum aestivum
GAGGCGCGGCGATGCGGTCCCGCGGCCACGTGGCAGTGCGCGATTCGCGGCGGCGGTGATGTCCGACCCGGACGGACAATGTCCGGTGCGGCGCGGTGGATTTTTAGGGTTTCGGGGGAGAAAGATCCGGATTTGGAGGGGGGGTTTAAATAGGCATAGAGGGAGCTAGGAGAGTCCAAATGAGGTGCGGTTTTCGGCCACGCGATCGTGATCGAACGATCTAGAACATGGAGCAGAGTTAGGTAGGTTTTGGGCCAAACTGGAGAGGTGTTGGGCTGCAACACACACGAGGCCTTTTCGGTCCCTCGGTTAACCGTTGGAGTATCAAACGAAGTCCAAATGATACGAAACTTGACAGGCGGTCTACCGGTAGTAAACCAAGGCCGCTTGGCAAGTCTCGGTCCAATCCGGAAATGTTTAATCCCCACACACGAAATAGAGCTAGAAATGACCACCGGAGGAGAACGAAGCGCCGGAATGCAAAACGGACAACGGGGAAAATGCTCGAATGCATGAGACGAACACGTATGCAAATGTAATGCACATGATGACATGATATGAGATGCATGACAACGATAACAACACACGGAGACAAAGACCCGAACCCAAAGAAATAAAATAACTTAACGCCGGAAACGGCAAGAGTTGGAGTACAAATTGGGAAAGTTACATCCGGGGTGTTACGACACTCCACCACCACGAAAGGATCTCATCCCGAGATCTAGGACTGAAAGAACGCCGGGCACTCAGAACAGAGGTGATCCTCGCGTTCCCAGGTAGCTTCACGGTCGGAATAGTGTGACCACTTGACTTTGAGAAATTTGATTGACTTGTTGCGAGTCTTGTGTTCAGTCTCTTCAAGAATAGCAACTGGGTGCTCACGATAAGAGAGATCTTCTTGGAGCTCAATGTCCTCGAAGTTGACGGTGCGGTCAGGAGTCTTGAAGCACTTTCAAAGCTAAGAGACATGGAACACATCATGAACATTTGCAAAGTTTGAAGGAAGCTCGAGTTGATAGGCGAGGTCGCCTCTCTTGCTGACAATCTTGAAAGGTCCCACGTATCTAGGGGAAAGCTTCCCTTTGATACCGAAGCAACGAGTACCTTTCATAGGAGAGATGCGGAGGTAAACATGATCTCCGATCTCGAAAGCCAAATCACGGTGCTTACTATCATAGTAGCTCTTCTGACGGGATTGGGCTGCTTTGAGGTTATCTCGAATGACTTTGCACATTTCTTCTGCCTCTGTGATTAAGTCATTACCCAAAAGCTGATGTTCACCGGTTTCGGACCAGTTGAGAGGGGTACGGCACTTCCTGCCATACAGAATTTCAAATGGGGCCTTGCCCGAACTTGCTTGAAAACTGTTGTTGTAGGAGAATTCAGCATAAGGAAGACAATCCTCCCACTTCATGCCGAAGGAGATCACACAAGCCCTGAGCATATCTTCAAGAATCTGGTTGACACGCTCGACTTGACCGCTAGTTTGAGGATGGAAAGTTGTGCTGAAGTGGATGTTGGTGCCCATGGCCTTCTGAAAAGAATCCCAAAACTTCAAGGTAAAGATGCTGCCACGGTCTGAAGAGATCACTTGAGGAATACCGTGCAGAGAGACAATACGAGAGGTATAGAGTTCCGCCAATTGAGCTGCAGTGATCGACTCTTTTATAGGCAGAAAATGAGCCACTTTGGTGAGTTTGTCGATGACAACGAATATAGCATCATTGCCACGCTTGGATTTTGGAAACCCAGTCACGAAGTCCATTTCAATGTGGTCAAACTTCCATTCTGGAATGGCAAGAGGTTGGAGGAGACCAGCTGGTCTTTGGTGTTCTGCCTTCACTCTTCTGCAGACATCGCATTCATTCACGAATTGAGCAATATCGCGCTTCATTCGAGTCCACCAATAAGCTTGCTTGAGGTCCTAATACATCTTCGTGCTCCCAGGGTGGATGGAGAGGAGAGAATTGTGAGCCTCGTTCATGATCACTTTACGGAGGTCACCTTTGGGTATAACAATACAATCCTCGAAGAAGAGAGTGTCCTTGTCATCAAGGCGGTAGCACTTGTACTTGGACTGGCTCTTGGCAATCCCAATCATCACCTTTTTCACCATAGCATCAAGAAGCTGGGCTTGGCGAATCTGGTCTTCCAAGGTAGGAGAGACTTGAAGGTTGGCGAGGAATCCTTGAGGAACAACTTGCAGGTTAAGTTTGCGGAAAGCTTCACAAAGCTCGGGTTGATAAGGCTTAAGAATCAGACTATTGCAGTAAGCTTTCCTGCTCAAAGCGTCAGCAATCACATTGGCCTTGCCTGGAGTATACTCAATACTCGGATTATACTCTTGAATCATTTCGACCCATCGAGTTTGCCTGAGGTTGAGATTAGGCTGAGTAAAGATGTACTTGAGACTCTTGTGATCAGTGAAAATGTCCACTTTTCTTCCCAATAGAAGATGTCTCCAAGTCAAAAGAGCATGCACAACTGTCGCCAACTCGAGATCATGAGTGGGGTAGTTCTTCTCATTAGGCTTCAACTGGCGAGATGTATAAGCAACAACTTTCTACTCTTGCATCAAAACTGCGCCAAAACCTTGGAGAGAGGCATCACAAAAGACCTCGTACGGCTTGGATTCATCAGGCGGAGTGAGAACTGGAGCAGTGATCAATTTCTCTTTCAAAGTGTTGAAAGCAATGTCACACCCCGGAGACCAAACGTACTTGACGTGCTTCTGGAGAGGATTTGAGAGAGGCTTCGCGATCTTAGAAAAGTTTTCAACAAATCTTCGACAATAGCTTGCGAGAACGAGGAAGCTACGGAGTTGTTTCACGTTCTGAGGAGGTTCCCAATTCACAATTGCAGACACCTTCTCAGGGTTCACGGCAATGCCCTTGGCAGAGATGATATGACCAAGATAAAGAACCTCATCGAGCCAAAATTCACACTTGGAGAACTTGGCGTAGAACTGATGTTCTCTGAGCTTATCAAGAACCAAACGCAAGTGCTTGGCATGATCTTCCTTGTTCTTGGAGAAAACCAGAATGTCGTCGAGATAGACCAAAACAAAGTCATTGGTGTAGGCGTTGAAGATGAAGTTCATCATGCGAGAGAACGTCGGAGGGGCGTTGACGAGACCAAAAGACATGACAGTGTATTCATATGAACCAAAGCTTGTCCAGAAAGCCGTCTTGGGAATATCTTGCTCACGGATTCGAATCTGATGATAACCCATACAGAGATCAAGCTTGGAGAATACTTGGGCACCTTTGAGTTGTTCGAACAGCTCATTGATGTTGGGAAGTGGGTATTTGTTCTTGATGGTCTTCTTGTTCACTGGACGGTAATCAACACAAAGTCGGTCCGTTCCATCCTTCTTCTTCACAAAAAGAACACCACAACCCCACGGAGAAGAACTAGGCCGGATGAGACCCATTTTCTCTTGAATATCGAGTTGCTTCTTCAGCTCCTTCAACTCTTCAGGTCCGAGCTTGTAAGGATGTTTGCACACAGGTTCCGTGCCGGGCTCAAGATCAATAACGAATTCAACTGGCCGGTGCGGGGGCATTCCTGGAAGCTCTTCTGGAAAGATGTCTTGATATTCGCAAACGACTGGAATTTGCGAGATGGCATCGAGCTCACCCTTCTCATTGAGAGAAAACAGACGGATTGTATTATCTCGAGCGGCAAAGACAATTACATCCTCAGACGAATGAGTCAATTGAATCTGCCTGGCAGCACAATCAAGCTGAGCCTTGTGCTTAGAAAGCCAATCCATTACGAGAATAAGATCAATATCCGAGTTACCAAGAACCATTGGGGAAGAAAGGAACTTGTAGTCACCCAACGTGATAGTAACATCCGGAGCCATCATTTTGGTGTTCATGAACAAACCCGGAGAAGAAACCGCTATCGGCTTAGGCAAATCAATAGTATGCACATCATGCATAGATGCAAAAGGCTTCGATAAAAACGATAAAGATGCACCAGTGTCAAAAAGAACTCTTGCGGGAATGTCATTAACAGTAAGGTTACCCATGATCACATCTGGTGAGTCCTCTGCCTGAGCTGCATTCAGCAAATTGACCTTGGCGGACTTGGGGTTATGCTTGACCACAGCTGTACTTGCCGATCTGACAGGAGGAGGAGGAGGAAGACGCCTCTGGTTGAAACACTTGTTGGCATAGTGACCCTTCTGTTGGCACTTGTTGCACGTGACCTCTGAAAGCGGACGGTGATACGGAGCACTCGATCTTGGAGCTTGAGACAAAGTCTTGTTCTAAAAGCCAGGGTTGGGTGGGTGGGAAGAACCACTGCCACCTTTGCTCTTCTGCTGATACGGCTGACGGAACGGAGGAGGAGGAAGCCAATACTTCTGCTGCTTGGCCACTTGAGTAGAGGAAGAAGAAGTAACATCTCTGGCTCGCTTCTTGGAAGCATCACACCTCAACTGAGCAGCCTCTTGCTTCAGTGCCATGTTGTAGAACTCATCGTATCTCAAGGGCTCGAAGAGAACAAGAGCTAGCTGAATTTCTTCTCTGAGACCACCCCTGAACTGGTATATCATGCTCTTCTCATCAGGTACGTCCTGCTTGGCAAAGCGGGCGAGCTTCTGGAACAACTTGTTGTAGTCATAGACAGACGAAGAGCCTTGCTTCCGGTTGCGGAATTGCTCACGTTTGCTTTCAACCATGCTCTCAGGAATATGATGAGCTCGGAAATCTCGACGGAAATCATCCCAAGTGATAACACGTCCACCTCTGGAGTCCTTGTACTGCTGGAACCATTCTGCAGCTTGATCTTTGAGTTGGAAGGAAGCGAACTTGACAAAGTCCTCAGGCCTGACGTTACTGCACTCGAAATGCTTGCACAGATCCACAAACCAATCGTCAGCATCGGTTGCCTCAACACAATTGCTGAAAGTCTTTGGCCCGTTAGCAAGGAACTGGTTGAGTGAAGCAAAGTGATTCTGATTGCTGCCTTGATTCCCTTGGTTGCCTTGATTGCGCTCTTGAAGAATTTGCATGATCAGCTGTGTGCTTGCATTGGTTGCGGCCATCACAGCTTGCCATGCCTCCGGAGGAGGTGGAGGTGGTGGCGGATCAGGATTCGGAGTCGTGCGCGTTGGAGGAGCCATCCTGAAGAGGTTGAACACCATTAGCACATTGACAGATAAATATTGAAGCTGAATCCAACGGAATGAAAATTGCAACATATAGTCTTCACATCCGAGCAAAATGAACGAATGCGTTCCTCTTGAAATAGTCACATATCCATAAATTGAGAAACCACGTAGAATTAAGGTAGAGAAATAAATCAACAAGGTACGGATGAAGAACGAATAATAGGTAAGAAATCCCAATCTCAAACCAATATCCGTGGAAGAAGAACTACAGCTACTAGAATTCCCACCTATGAAACTCCCGAACCTCTCCGGTTATGCAATCAGGTGTTGGGGATACAGGGGAAGCATAATATCTCACCCAAACTAGCAAATCCTACATCCAGCTGTATCCATCCTTCAACACATAACCAATAAACCTTCGGAAACCATCTACCTCAACCTTTGAAAAGCATCCGTTATACAAGTTATTGCGATACTCCCGAACTCCCGCTCCAGTACTGGGTGGCGTCGAGGTTATCTCACCAACGAACTGCATAAAAGAGATTTTCGATGTCGGCGTACTAAACTCAGGTATTCCAGAACTGCAACGATAAAATTATGATGACAACACCTCAGAGCTCAACTCCCCGGGACACTTCCACTAAACCCCTGACAGGGGGCACCAAGACAATGTTCTCATCATAAAACCATCAGAACGATTCCAAGATACCCGTGTGATCCTAAATTTTTTTTAGTGAAATTTGAGAAGAGAATAGTCAAAACTCTATGTCAGGATGCCTTACCAGAGCGATGAGGAGACTGGGAAGTAAAAAGAATTCCCAAACTCTCCGATATATAATTCCTAAAAGACTCAAAACTTTTTTCTAGACACAACTCGGCCGCTAATAACGATCAAGCAATGGGGCTCCTAAGGTCGGGGAAGGCTCTGATTACCAACTTGTAACACCCTCGATGCGACTATATCTCCCACGTGTCGAGGCACGACTTAGAGGCATAATCGCATTGAAGGCATATGTCGCAAGTTAGGCAATCTTCACAACATCCCATGTAATAAGAATAATAAAGGGGAGATAACATAGTTGGCTTACACTCGCCACGTCAATCAAGTACATAAATAACATTACATCATCCAAACACTCATGGCCCGACTACGGCGCCAAAATAAAAGAGAACCCAACATGCGACAACGGTCTCGTTCACCCCCAACTGGGCACCACTACTGATCATCGGGAAAGGAAACATAGTAACGTTGAGAGTCCTCGTCAGACTCCCACTTGAGCTCATACGCGTCTCCTGGAGCAGAATCATCAGGCCCTGCATCTGGTGTGATAGTAATCTGTGAGCCACAGGGACTCAGCAATCTCGCACCCTCGCGATCAAGACTATTTAAGATTATAGGTAAAGGAAAGGTAAATATGAGTGGAGCTGCAGCAAGCGACTAGCAAAATATGGTGGCTAACTTATTCACAAAAGAGAGCGAGAAGAGGAGGCAAAGCGCGAGCGAGAAACTAGAGAGGAACCTGCGCAAACATTACTCCAACACCGTGTCCACTTCCCGGACTCCGCCGAGAAGAGGCCATCACGGTAACACACTCAGTTGATTCATTTTAATTAAGTTAAGGTTCAAGTTATCTACAACCGGACATTAACAAATTCCCATCTACCCATAACCGCGGGCACGGCTTTCGAAAGTTCAAATCCATGCAGGGGAGTCCCAACTTAGCCCATGACAAGCTCTCACGGTCAGCGAAGGAATAGACCTCCTCCCAAGACATTCCGATCAGACTCGGTATCTTGGTTCTTCAAGACACTTCGACAGGTTAAAACAAGACCAGCAACACCGCCCGAATGTGCTGACAAATCCCGATAGGAGCTGCACATATCTCGTTCTCAGGGCACACTCAGATGAGCAAGATGTCGGGTAGGCCAGCCCAGAGTTGCCCCTGGTAGCCCCGGACATCGCTCTGTTGGACCAACACTCAGAGGAGCACT
>NC_057812.1:298498629-298500878 GCF_018294505.1 Triticum aestivum
GAGTCTGCAGAACCCAAGGGAAAGAAAAGGCTAGGTGGCGAATGGTAAAACCAATGTTGGGCATTGCTGGAAAAGCTTTAATCAAGGCGAAATATCAAGGGGTTCCCATTATAACCCAACCGCGTAAGGAACGCAAAATCCGGGAACATAACACCGATATGACGGAAACTAGGGCGGCAAGAGTGGAACAAAACACTAGGCGAGAGGCCGAGCCTTCCACCCTTTACCAAGTGTATAGATGCATTAAGATAACATAGCAATATAATGATATCCCAACAAGTAAATAAATGTTCCAACAAGGAACGGCCTCCAAGCTTCACCTGCAACTAGCAACGCTATAAGAGGGGCTGAGCAAAGCGGTAACATAGCCAATCAACGGTTTGCTAGGACAATGGTGGGGTAGAGGTTTGACATGATAATTTGGGAGGCTTGCAAGCAAGTGGTAGGCATCGTAGCATTGGCATAGCAAAAGAGCGAGCAAACTAGCATAGCAAAGATAGTAGTGATTTCGAGGGTATGATCATCTTGCCTGCACAGTTGTCAGAGTTGACTGGATCCTCGAAAGCAAACTCAACGGGCTCCTCGTTAGCGAACTTGTCTCCCGGCTCTACCCAAACAAGACAAACAAGCAACAAGGATACAATCAACCACGTGCAAACTCAAACAACGCAATGCAAAGATGGTATGCTATGCTGGATGCGATGCGGGATGCGAAATGCAAGATATGACAGGAAATGCATGAACCTGGCCTCAACTTGGAAAACCAAGTGTGCCACTGGAAAGATGAGACGAAATCGCTTGAAGACGATATAAAGAATGCCGGAATCGGAGTTACGGTTTGGAAATGGCAAGCGATTCAAAAATGACACCGGTCTGCGATTTACAGCAAGTAGTCATCTAAATGCAATGAGATGAATATGCTACAGCACCCAATCATGACAACAAAATACATGGCAAGGATGCATTCATGATGCTTAACAAAAGTCTAGCACTGAGCTACGGCGAATTCATCCATTAACAGGTTCAAACAAGCATGGCAAAAATGCATATGGAAAACAGATCTCAGACTTAGTGAAATTAACACTTGTCTGGGATTTCAGATCAGGTAGCTCTCTTCGGAGCAACAAAACTACATGCTACAGGACCTGAACATGGCAAAGTAAAGCATGGCATGGATCTACTCAAAGTGCTTAACAAAAGTCCCTTAGTGACCTTGAGCCAAAAGGGATCAGAAAATACAATTGCAAGCACATGAACATAGCAAGAACATAATCAGTTCTCAGACTTAGTGAAAACTGGCACATGCTGAAGTATAACTCAAGTAGGCATGTTTACGAGCTCGATGCACTCACTACTGTGCAAGTCATGGCAAGAAAAGCATACATCCATCAAGAAGGCACAAAATTCTAGCTAGAAATGGCAATAACAATAGCATAGCATGCACGGATCAACTACAACATCACCGGCAAAATTGCAAACAAGTTGACAATCTGCCCAGATTCACAAAGTAGCAAAAGTAGAGCTCGATTGACTCAAGCTATAGTGCTCCATAATTGCAAAAAAAGACATGGATGGATAGAGCACTACAATATTAACAAAACATCCTTACTGATCATCCTCAAAAGAGGCACGGATCACTAGGAAACAACATGAACATATGGCATCATGAGCTAAATAGATCAAGGACTTAGTGGAATTGGTAAGTCCCTGAAAACAGAATTAGCAAGTGCACCACTTTGCAAGCTTGCACTAGTCACCACACACATCAGAAAAATACATGGGTTGCACCTCTGGAAAGATGACAAAACCCTTAACAAAACATATGTAGAACTCATGGGCATAGCATGCACACAATAATCATGGCAAAAATGACAAAAGCCTAAACGGAGTAGCAGATCTGACAATTATTTCAAGTAGCCCTCTTCTAACAGCATTTCGGGCATCAAGATGAGCTCAAATAAAAATGATGCAATGGAATGAAATGATGTACTCTCTGAGGTGAACATTTTTATATGCTATATGCATGAATCGGAGCTACGGATGCAAAGTTACGGGGTCTCGAACAGGAGCACTTTGATCTGCAATTTCAGGACTTCGGAAAAATTCAACCTCCGGATTAGGGTTTGACCCGGCGCGGAAATCGAGGAGCTCACCGGATCTGCACTATAGACGGCCGGAGAGAGGAGGTAGTGGCCGGATCCGGTGGGGCGGCGGCCGGATCTGGCCGAGGCGGAGTCGGCGGCGGCGGC
>NC_057812.1:298501183-298523818 GCF_018294505.1 Triticum aestivum
ATCGGCTCGGGAGGAGATGGCGGCGGGGCGACGCGGGTGCGGGTGGCGGCAACTGGGCCCGTGGGGCTACGGGCCTCGGCGGGCCGGGTGGCGGGGAGGCGTGGCGATGCGGTCCCGCGGCCACGTGGCAGCGCGCGATTCGTGGCGGCGGTGATGTCTGACCCGGACGGACAATGTCCGGTGCGGCGCTGTGGATTTTTAGGGTTTCGGGGAGAAAGATCCGGATTTGGAGGGGGGGTGTTTAAATAGGCATAGAGGGAGCTAGGAGAGTCCAAATGAGGTGCGGTTTTCGGCCACGCAATCGTGATCGAACGATCTAGAAGATGGAGCAGAGTTAGGTGGGTTTTGGGCCAAATTGGAGAGGTGTTGGGCTGCAACACACACGAGGCCTTTTCGGTCCCTCGGTTAACCGTTGGAGTATCAAACGAAGTCCAAATGATACGGAACTTGACAAGCGGTCTACCGGTAGTAAACCAAGGCCGCTTGGCAAGTCTCGGTCAAATCCGGAAATGTTTAATCCCCACACACGAAAGAAAGCTAGAAATGACCACCGGAGGAGAACTAAGCGCCGGAATGCAAAACGGACAACGGGGGAAATGGTCGAATGCATGAGACAAACACGTATGCAAATGCAATGCACATGATGACATGATATGAGATGCATGACAGCGATAACAACATACAGAGACAAAGACCCGAACCCGAAGAAATAAAATAACTTAATGCCGGAAACAGCAAGAGTTGGAGTACAAATTGGGAAAGTTACATCCGGGGTGTTACAATTGGGCAAATCCTTTTGAGCTTTAAGTACTTGTTCTACTTGAGTGGTAACCATAGAAGCATGTTTACTAATAAGTTTAAGTTCACCTTTGACATTAGCCATATAATCACCCAAGTGTTCAAGCATATTTGAATTGTATTTCAATTGTCTACCAAAATAAGCATTAAAATCTTCTTGCTTAGCCATAAATTTATCAAACTCATCTAAGCATGGGCTAGCAAACTTAGTAAATGAGATTTCAGCTTTATCATATCTATAGAGAGAATTTACCTTTACTACCTGTGTCGGGTTATCAAGACCATGAGTTTCTTCAATAGGAGAAGGATTTGGATTATATGTTTCTTCAACACGCGGTAAATTAAGACCATGTATTTCTTCAATAGGAGGTAAATTCTTAACATCTTCAGCCTTAATACCTTTTTCTTTCATAGATTTCTTTGCCTCTTGCATATCTTCAGGACTGAGAAATAGAATACCCCTCTTCTTCTGAGTTGGTTTAGGAATAGGTTCAGGAATTGGCTCCGGAGGTGTCCAATTATTTTCATTTGTCAACATATTGTTCAATAGAATTTCAGCTTCATCTGGTGTTCTTTCCCTGAAAACAGAACCAGCACAACTATCCAGGTAATCTCTGGAGGCATCGGTTAGTCCATTATAAAAGATATCAAGTATTTCATTTTTCTTAAGAGGATGGTCAGGCAAAGCATTAAGTAATTGGAGAAGCCTCCCTAGGCTTGTGGGAGACTCTCTTCTTCAATTTGCACAAAATTATATATATCCCTTAAAGCAGCTTGTTTCTTATGAGCAGGGAAATATTTAGTAGAGAAGTAATAAATCATATCCTGGGGACTTTGCACACAACCAGGATCAAGAGAATTAAACCATATCTTAGCATCACCCTTTAATGAGAATGGAAATATTTTGAGGATGTAAAAGTAAAGAGTTCTCTCATCTTTAGTGAACAGGGTGGCTATATCATTCAATTTAGTAAGATGTGCCACAACAGTTTCAGATTCATAACCATGAAAAGGATCAGATTCAACCAAAGTGATTCTATCAGGATCAACAGAGAATTCATAATCCTTATTAGTAACACGGATAGGCGAAGTAGCAAAAGCAGGGTCAGGTTTCATTCTAGCATTTAGAGATTGCTTACTCCATTTAGCTAATAACCTTTTGAGTTCATTTCTATTTTTGCAAGCTAAAATAGTGAAAGAAGCTTCTTGATCAAAAACATAACCCTTAGGAATAACAAGTGATTCTTCATCATCACTTTCATCAGTATCATCAGATTCAATATTTTCAATCTCTCTAGCCCTAGCAAGTTGTTCATCAAGAAAATCTCTAAGTGGCACAATAGTATCAGGCGTAGAGGTAGTTTCACCACAAGTATCATGCATAGCAGAAGTGGCATCATCAATAACATTCGACATATAAGAACGAATAGCAGAAGCAGGTTTAGGTGTCACAAGCTTACTCATAATAGAAGGTGAATCAAGTGCAGAGCTAGATGGCAGTTCCTTACCTCCCCTCGTAGTTGAGGGATAGATCTAGGTTTTTGGATCTCTTAAGTTCTTCATAATGATAAGCAGATATATATCCCAAGTGACTCAAAGAATAGAGCTATGCTCCCCGGCAACAGCGCCAGAAAATAGTCTTGATAACCCACAACTATAGGGGATCGCAACAGTTTTCAAGGGTAAAGTATTCAACCCAAATTTATTGATTCGACACAAGGGGAGCCAAAGAATACTCTCAAGTATTAGCAGCTGAGTTGTCAATTCAACCACACCTGGAAACTTAATATCTGCCGCAAAGTGTTTAGCAGCAAAGTAATATGATAGTAGTGATAACGGTAGCAAAAGGTAACAGTGGTAAAAGTAATGTTTTTGGTATTTTGTACTGATGATAGCAATAGCAACGGGAAAGTAAATAAGTAGAGAACAATATATGGAAAGCTCATAGGAAATGGATCAGTGATGGAGAATTATGCCGGATGTGGTTCATCATGTAACAGTCATAACCTAGGGTGACACAGAACTAGCTCCAGTTCATTGATGTAATGTAGGCATGTATTCCGAACATATTCATACGTGCTTATGGAAAAGAACTTGCATGACATCTTTTGTCCTACCCTCCCGTGGCAGCGGGGTCCTTACGAAAACTAAGGGATATTAAGGCCTCCTTTTAATAGAGAGCCAGAACAAAGCATTAACACATAGTGAATACATGAACTCCTCAAACTACAGTCATCACCGGTAAGTATCCTGATTATTGTCACTTCGGGGTTAACGGATCATAACACATAATAGGTGACTATAGACTTGAAAGATAGGATCAAGAACACTCATATATTGATGAAAACATAATAGGTTCAGATTTGAAGTCATGGCACTCGGGCCCTAGTGACAAGCATTAAGCATAGCAAAGTCATAGCAACATCAATCTCAGAACATAGTGGATACTAGGGATCAAACCCTAACAAAACTAACTCGATTACATGATAGATCCCATCCAACCCATCACCGTCCAGCAAGCCTATTTTGGAATTACTCACGCACGGCGGTGAGCATAATGAAAATGGTGATGGAGGATGGTTGATGATGACGATGGCGACGGATTCCCCTCTCCGGAGTCCCGAACGGACTCCAGATCAGCCCTCCCGAGAGGTTTTACGGCTTGGCGGCGGCTTCGTACCGTAAAACGCAATGAATTCTTCTCTCTGATTTTTTTCTCCCCAAAACACAATATATAGAGTTGGAGTTGGAGTCGGAGAGGTAACAGGGGGCCCACGAGGTAGGGCGGCGCGCCCTAGGGGAGCAGGCACGCACCACACCCTCATGGAGAGGTGGTGGGCCCCTTGGCCTTCATCTTTTGTAGGTATTCTTCATATTTTCTGAAAAGTTGCTCCGTCAAGTTTCAGGTCATTCCGAGAACATTTGTTTCTGCACATAAATAACACCATGGTAATTCTGCTGAAAACAGCGTCAGTCCGGGTTAGTTCCACTCAAATCATGCAAGTTAGAGTCCAAAACAAGGGCAAATGTGTTTGGAAAAGTAGATACGACAGAGACATAGCAACTCACCCAAGCTTAAACCTTTGCTTGTCCTCAAGCAATTCAGTTGACAAACTGAAAGTGATAAAGAAAAACTTTTACAAACTCTGTTTGCTCTTGTTGTTGTAAATATGTAAAGCCAGCATTCAAGTTTTCAGCAAAGATTATAACTAACCACATTCACAATAATGCTCAGATCTCAAGTTTACTCATATCAACTAGCGAGCAATAATAATAAATCTCGGATGACAACACTTTCTCAAAACAATCATAATATGATATAACAAGATGGTATCTCGCTAGCCCTTTCTGAGACTGCAAAACATAAATGCAGAGCACCTTTAAAGACCAAGGACTGACTAGACATTGTAATTCATGGTAAAAGAGATCCAGCCAAGTCATACTCAATGTAAACTAACATTAATGAATGCAAATGACAGTGGTGTTCTCCAACTGGCGCTTTTTAAAAAGAGGATGATGACTCAGCATAAAAGTAAATAGATAGGCCCTTCATAGAGGGAAGCAGGGATTCGTAGAGGTGCCAGAGCTCGGTTTTGAAACAGAGGTGAATAATATTTTGAGCGGTATACTTTCATTGTCAACATAACAACCAAGAGATGGCGATATCTTCCATGTTATACACATTATAGGCAGTTCCCAAATAGAATGGTAAAGTTTATACTCCCCCTTCCACCAACAAGCATCAATCCATGGCTTGCTCGAAACAACGAGTGCCTCCAAGTAACAAGAGTCCCAGGAGGAGTTTTGTTTGCAATTATTTTGATTTAGTTTGCATAAAGCATGGGACTGGGCATCCCAATGACCAGCCATTTACCTCATGAGTGAGGAGCAGAGTCCACTCCTCTTGAGAATAACCCGCCTAACATTGAAGATACAGACAGCCCTAGTTGATACATGAGCTATTCGAGCAGACAAAACAGGATATTTATTTGAAGGTTTAGAGTTTGGCACATACAAATTTACTTGGAACGGCAGGTAGATACCGTATATAGGTAGGTATAGTGGACTCATGTGGAATAACTTTGGGGTTTAAGGGATTGGATGCACAAGCAGTATTCTCGCTTAGTACAAGTGAAGGCTAGCAAAAGACTGGGAAGCGACCAACTAGAGAGCGACAATAGTCATGAGCATGCATTGAAATTAATCAACACTGAATGCAAGCATGAGTAGGATATAATCCACCATGAACATAAATATCGTGAAGGCTATGTTGATTTTTTTTCAACTACATGCGTGAACATGCGCCAAGTAAAGTCACTTAAATCATTCAGAGGAGGATACCACCCTATCATACCACATCATAACTATCTCAATAGCATGTTGGCACGCAAGGTAAACCATTATAACTCATAGATAATCAAGCATGGCACAAGAAACTATGATCTCTAGTTGTCATTGCAAACATGTTTATTCATAATAGGCTGAATCGGGAACGATGAACCAATCATATTTACAAAAACAAAAGAGGTCAAGTTCATACCAGCTTTTCTCATCTCAGCCAGTCCATCATATATCATCATAATTCATCATAGTTGCCTTTCACTTGCATGACCGAATGATGTGAATAATAATAATAGTGCACGTGCATTGGACTAAGCTGGAATCTGCAGGCATTCAATAAACAGGAGAAGACAAGGCAATATGGGCCCTTTTGTCAGATAAACAATAATGCATATAAGAGCCATTTCAACAATTTAATTATGGTCTTCTCCTATCTACCCCCAAAGAAAAGAAAAGAAATAAAACTATTTACATGGGAAAGCTCCCAACAAGCAAAAGAAGAATAGGAAATCTTTTTGGGTTTTGTTTTTAATTACTACTACAAGCATGGAAATTAAACTAACCAAAAGCTACAACTAATTTTTTTTGGTTTTTCTTAAGGTTTATTAAACATACAAGAAGAAAGCATAAAAAGAAAAATAAACTAGCATGGATGATACAATGACAAAGTATGAGCACCGACGTCTATCAATGAGTGTGTGAACATAAATGTAATGTCGGTGGGAAATACGTACTCCCCTAAGCTTAGGCTTTTGGCCTAAGTTGGTCTATGGCCACGGCTGGCCTGGCGGATATCCATAATAGTAGTTGGGGTCATACTGAGAAGAAGAAGAGGAAGACTCCTATTGCCACTGGCTGACAATCATCTCCGGATCCCACTGGTAATTAGACTGTCGTGAAGGATCAACTTGTGGTTCCGGCTCTGGCTCCACGGATGGTGCAGGATTCCGGTAGGCGTGAATAGCCTTCAACGGAACAAGGTACGTGCCTGAAGATAAATCAAACAAAGGAGCAGGCAGGGTAATAGTCTCAGGATGATGTTTATTAAAGAACAATTGATATTTAAGCTCTCCTTCCCTATTCTTAACAATAAAATCATGTGCCACCATACTTTTATAATCTAGATAAACACGAGGCAGCACCTTTTCTTCCTTCTCAAAATGCCTAATAGGTATGTTAAAATGTGCAGCTAGGCGTGAAGCATAGATGCCTCCAAAGATGGGGCCCTTGGTACGGTTCAGACTTAACCGTTTGGCAATAATACCGCCCATACTAACAGAGTTATCACCATATAAGCTGTGGAGCAAAATAATAATATCAGGGATACTAAGGTTTCCACAGTTTCCGCGACCAATTAAACAACGACTAGCAAATAATGCAAAGTAATGTAAAACAGGAAAATGTATGCTAGTGATTCGTGCATCGGAAACCTTCCTTGTTTCCCCTATAGTGATAGTATCAATAAACCCCTCCACATCATCGCGATGTGGTTCTTCTGTCTTGCCCTCAAAAGGGACTAAACAAATCCGACAAAAATCATAAAGTGACATCTCCTTATGCTCATCATATAAATGAAACTCCACCGTAGGTGGCGAGTTCCTAGAATGGAAATGAAAGTTTTGCACAAAGGTATTTGTGAGTAAGAGATACTGATCGCATTGGTCGTGGAGGAAAGCGGTGAGGCCTGCATTCTTAGCCAATTCATGAAAATCTTCATAAATACCGGCTGCTCTCAAGAAATCATCGGAAGGCCATTCACACGCCCGAACCCCCCAGCAACGGCGCCAGAAAATAGTCTTGATAACCCACAAGTATAGGGGATCGCAACAGTTTTCGAGGGTAAAGTATTCAACCCAAATTTATTGATTCGACACAAGGGGAGCCAAAGAATACTCTCAAGTATTAGCAGCTGAGTTGTCAATTCAACCACACCTGGAAACTTAATATCTGCAGCAAAGTGTTTAGTAGCAAAATAATATGATAGTAGTGATAATGGTAGCAAAAAGGTAACAGTGGTAAAAGTAATGTTTTTGGTATTTTGTAGTGATGATAGCAATAGCAACGGGAAAGTAAATAAGCGAAGAACAATATATGGAAAGCTCGTAGGAAATGGATCAGTGATGGAGAATTATGCTGGATGTGGTTCATCATGTAACAGTCAACCTAGGGTGACACAGAACTAGCTCCAGTTCATTGATGTAATGTAGGCATGTATTCCGAACATAGTCATACGTGCTTATGGAAAAGAACTTGCATGACATCTTTTGTCCTACCCTCCCGTGGCAGCGGGGTCCTTACGGAAACTAAGGGATACTAAGGCCTCCTTTTAATAGAGAGCCGGAACAAAGCACTAACACATAGTGAATACATGAACTCCTCAAACTACGGTCATCACCGGTAAGTATCCCGATTATTGTCACTTCGGGGTTAACGGATCATAATAAATAATAGATGATTATAGACTTGCAAGATAGGATCAAGAACACTCATATATTGATGAAAACATAATAGGTTTAGATCTGAAATCATGGCACTCGGGCCCTAGTGACAATCATTAAGCATAGCAAAGTCATAGCAACATCAGTCTCAAAACATAGTGGATACTAGGGATCAAACTCTAACAAAACTAACTCGATTACATGATAGATCCTGTCCAACCCATCACCGTCCAGCAAGCCTACAAAGGAATTACTCACGCACGCCGGTGAGCATCATGGAAATGGTGATGGAGGATGGTTGATGATGATGATGGCAATGGATTCCCCTCTCCGGAGCCCCGAACGGACTCCACATCAGCCCTCCTGAGAGGTTTTAGGGCTTGGCGGTGCCTCCGTATTGTAAAACGCGATGAATTCTTCTCTGTGATTTTTTTCTCCCGAAACACAATATATAGAGTTGGAGTTGGAGTCGGAGAGGCAACAGGGGGCCACGAGGTTGGGGGATGCGCCCTAGGGGGGCAGGCGCGCCCCCCACCCTCGTGGAGAGGTGGTGGGCCCCCTAGCCTTCATCTTTTGCAGGTATTTTTCATATTTTCTGAAAAGTTGCTCCGTGAAGTTTCAGGTCATTCCGAGAATGTTTGTTTCTGCACATAAATAACACCATGGTAATTCTGCTGAAAACAGCATCAGTCCGGGTTAGTTCCATTCAAATCATGCAAGTTAGAGTCCAAAACAAGGGCAAAAGTGTTTGGAAAAGTAGATACGACGGAGACGTATCAGGGTGCGTGCGAAGTCTTTTCCTTCCACCGATCTACTCCCTAGCTCGCTAAGATCTCGCGAACGAACTCGATGAACTTGCAACACGGAAAGACACAAGATTTATACTGGTTTGGGCCACCATTGTGGTGTAATACCCTACTCCAGTGTGGTGGTGGTGGATTGCCTCTTGGGCTGATGATGAACCATACAATGGGAAGAACAGCCTCCTAAGGTTGAGGTGTTCTTGTGCTTGGCTAACTTGTGTGGGTGAGAGTGATCTAAGATCTCGTCATCCCCCCGCCTATGGTGGTGGCTAGTCCTACTTATAGAGTCCCTAGTCCTCTTGCCAAATCTTGAGCAGGAAGGGAGCCAACAATGGCAGGCAAATTTGAAGGGGGACAGCTAGTACAAGCTATCCTGACAAAATTGGTCTTCGCCTGCCAAAGGCTCTGGTGGTGACGCCGTCTTGGGCTCCATGATGACCTCCGTCTTGCCGTCCTTCTGGTCTCGGTCTTGTTGCACCAAAATGGCAACCTTTGCATGATGCCTCGGTACTCCTCGCCTGCGCTGGTTTCCTTAGCACCAAAGAGGAAACAAGGACATTGTGTGCGCTGGCGCCCGCCTGGTGTCGATCGTCATGGCTCACGTCACGAGAGCCTCGTGAGGTTCTCCTCGCCTTGATATCTCCACTCCTCAGGAGCCTGCCTGACTAGGCCGCTCTAGAGGAGGTCTTGTGTCGTCCGCCTCGCGAGGCTTGGCCCCTCGCAAGGGTCTTGGATGCCTTGTTGATGAAGATGGGTTGTACGGCCTGCTGGCTTAGCCACACAGCGAGCCGTAGGTAGGAAAGTCTGGGGACCCCCATTCCTAGGACGCTGACAGCGTTGAGCATGAACATTATATCTGGATCTTGTTTAATGCGAGACGGTTATTCATTTAAATCAGAGAATAATGGTTGCTCTATTTATATTAGTAATATCTTTATGGTCATGCACCCTTAAAGAGTGGTCTATTCTTTTTGAATCTCGATAGTGAAGATACACATATTCATAGTATTGAAGCTAAAAGATGCAGAGTTGATAATGATAGTGCAACTTATTTGTGGCACTGTCATTTGGGTCATATTGGTGTAAAGCGCATGAAGAAACTCCATTCTGATGGACTTTTGGAATCACTTGATTATGAATCACTTGGTACTTGCGAACCATGCCTCACGGGCAAAATGACTAAGACACCATTCTCCGGAAGAATGGAGCGAGCAACAGATTTGTTGGAAATCATACATACTGATGTATGTGGTCTGATGAATGTTGAGGCTCGTGGCGGATATCGTTACTTTCTCACCTTCATAGATCATTTGAGCAGATATGGGTATATCTACTAGATGAAACATAAGTATGAAACATTTGAAAAGTTCAAAGAATTTCAGAGTGAAGTGGAAAATCATTGTAATAAGAAAATAAAGTTTCTACGATCTGATCGTGGAGGAGAATATTTGAGTTACAAGTTTAGTCTTCATTTGGAACAATGCGGAATAGTTTCGCAACTCACGCCACCCGGAACACCATAGCATAATGGTGTGTCCGAACGTCGTAATCGTACTTTACTAGATATGGTTGGATCTATGATGTCTCTTACTGATTTACCGCTATCATTTTGGGGTTATGCTTTAGAGACGGTTGCATTCACATTAAATAGGGCACCATCTAAATCCGTTGAGACGACTCCTTATGAACTGTGGTTTGGCAAGAAACCAAAGTTGTCGTTTCTTAAAGTTTGGGGCTGTGACACTTATGTGAAAAAGCTTCAACCCGATAAGCTCGAACCCAAATCAGAGAAATGTGTCTTCATAGGATACCCAAAATAAACAGTTGGGTACACCTTCTATCACAGATCCGAAGGCAAGACTTCTATTGCTAAGAATGGATCCTTTCTAGAGAAGGAGTTTCTCTCTAAAGAAGTGAGTGGGAGGAAAGTAGAACTTAATGAGGTAACTGTACCTGCTCCCTTATTGGAAAGTAGTTCATCCCAGAAACCGGCTCCTGTGACACCTACACCAATTAGTGAGGAAGCTAATGATGATCATCATGAAACTTCATATCAAATTACTACCTAACCCCGTAGGTCAACCAAAGTAAGATCCGCACCAGAGTGGTATGGTAATCCTGTTCTGGAGGTCATGTTACTAGACCATGACAAACCTACGAATAATGAGGAAGCGGTGATGAGCCCAGATTCCGCAAAATGGCTAGAAGCCATGAAATCTGAGATGGGATCCATGTATGAGAACAAAGTGTGGACTTTAGTTGACTTGCCCGATGATCGGCAAGCCATCGAGAATAAATGGATCTTCAAGAAGAAGACAGACGTTGATGGTAATGTTACTGTCTACAAATCTCGACTTGTTGAGAAAGGTTTTCGACAAGTTCAAGGAGTTGACTATGATGAGACCTTCTCGTCCGAATCATGTTAGCTATTGCCACATTTTATGATTATGAAATTTGGCAAATGGATGTAAAGACTGCATTCCTGAATGGATTTCTGGAAGAAGAGTTGTATATGATGCAACCTGAAGGTTTGATTGATCCAAAGGGTGCTAGCAAAGTATGCAAGCTCCAGCGATCCATTTATGGACTGGTGCAACCCTCTCGGAGTTGGAATAAACGTTTTGATAGTGTGATCAAAGCATATGGTTTTATATAGACTTTTGGAGAAGCCTGTATTTACAAGAAAGTGAGTGGGAGCTCTGTAGCATTTCTAATATTATATGTGGATGACATATTGTTGATTGGAAATGATATAGAATTTCTGGATAGCATAAAAGGATATTTGAATAAGAGTTTTTCAATGAAAGATCTCGGTGAAGCTACTTACATATTGGGCATCAAGATCTATAGATATAGATCAAGATGCTTAATTGGACTTTCACAAAGCACATACCTTGACAAAGTTTTGAAGAAGTTCAAAATGGATCAGGCAAAGAAAGGGTTCTTGCCTTTGTTACAAGGTGTGAAGTTGAGTAAGTCTCAATGCCCGACCACTATAGAAGATAGAGAGAAAATGAAAGATGTTCCCTATGCTTCAGCCATAGGCTCTATCATGTATGCAATGTTGTGTACCATGTGTGCCTTGCTATTAGTTTAGCACGGAGGTACCAAAGTAATCCAGGAGTGGATCACTGGACAGTGGTCAAGAACATCATGAAATACCTGAAAAGGACTAAGGATATGTTTCTCGTTTATGGAGGTGCAAAGAGCTCATCGTAAATTGTTACGTTGATGCAAGCTTTGACACTGATCCAGATGATTCTAAATCGCAAACTGGATACGTGTTTATATTGAACGGTGGAGCTGTCAGTTGGAGCAGTTCTAAACAAAGCGTCGTGGAGGGATCTACGTGTGAAGCGGAGTACATTGCTGCTGCAAATGAAGGAGTCTAGATGAAGGAGTTCATATCCAATCTAGGTGTCATACGTAGTGCATCGGGTCCAATGAAAATATTTTGTGACAATACTGGTGCAATTGCGTTGGCAAAGGAATCCACACAAGAGAACCAAGCACATCAAGAGACGCTTCAATTCCATCCGCGATCAAGCCCAAGTGGGAGACATAGAGATTTGCAAGATACATACGGATCTGAATGTTGCAGACCCGTTGACTAAGCCTCTCCCACGAGCAAAACATGATCAGCACCAAGGCTCCATGGGTGTTAGAATCATTACTATGTAATCTAGATTATTGACTCTAGTGCAAATGGGAGACTGAAGGAAATATGCCCTAGAGGCAATAATAAAGTTATTATTTATTTCCTCATACTATGATAAATGTTTATTACTCATGCTAGAATTTTATTAACCGGAAACTTAGTACATGTGTGAATACATAGACAAACAGAGTGTCACTAGTATGCCTCTACTTGACTAGCTCATTAATCAAAGATGGTTAAGTTTCCTAACCATATACATGAGTTGTCATTTGATTAACGGGATCACATCATTAGGAGAATGATGTGATTGACTTGACCCATTCCGTTAGCTTAGCACTCGATCGTTTAGTTTACTGTTATTCCTTTCTTCATGACTCATACATGTTCCTATGACTATGAGGTTATGCAGCTCCCGATTACCGGAGGAACACTTTGTGTGCTACCAAATGTCACAACGTAGATGGGTGATTATAAAGGTGCTCTATAGGTGTCTCCGATGGTACTTGTTGTGTTGGCATAGATCAAGATTAGGATTTGTCACTCCGATTGTCGGAGAGGTATCTCTGGGCCCACTCGGTAATGCACATCACTATAAGCCTTGCAAGCATTGTGACTAATGAGTTAGTTGCGAGATGATGTACTACAAAACGAGTAAAGAGACTTGCCGATAACGAGATTGAACTAGGTATTGAGATACCGACGATCGAATCTCGGGCAAGTAACATACCAATGACAAAGGGAACAACGTATGTTGTTATGCGGTTTGACCGATAAAGATCTTCATAGAATATGTGGGAGACAATATGAGCATCTAGGTTCCGCTATTGGTTATTGACCGGAGACGTGTCTCGGTCATGTCTACATAGTTCTTGAACCCGTAGGGTCCGCACGCTTAAAGTTCGGTGACGATCGGTATTATGAGTTTTTGTGTTTTGATGTACCGAAGGTAGTTCAGAGTCTCGGATATGATCATGGACATGACGAGGAGTCTCGAAATGGCCGAGACGTAAATATCGATATATTGGACGACTATATTCGGACACGGAAGTGTTCCGGGTGGTTTCGGAGAAAACCGGAGTGCCGGAGGGTTACCGGAACCCCCCACCCCCGGGAGAAATAGTGGGCCTTATAGGCCTTAGTGGAGAGAGAGAGGGTTGGCCTAGGGCAGGCCGCGCGCCCCTCCCCCTCTGGTCCTAATTGGACTAGGAGAAGGGGAAGCGCCCCCTTTCCTTCTCCCTCTCCCCCTTCCTTTCCTCCTCCTAGTAGGAGTAGGAAAGAGGGGAGTCCTACTCCTACTAGGAGGAGGACTCCTCCTCCTGGCGCGCCTACAGGGGCCGGCCGACCTCCCCCCATGCTCCTTTATATACGGGGGCAGGGGGCACCTCTAGACACACAAGTTGATCTGTTGATCTCTCCCAGCCATGTGCGGTGCCCCCCTCCACCATAATCCACCTTGATCATATCGTAGCGATGCTTAGGCGAAGCCCTGCGTCGGTAGCATCATCATCACCATCATCACACCATCATGCTGATGAAACTCTCCCATGAAGCTCTGCTGGATCGGAGTTCATGGGACGTCATCGAGGTGAACGTGTGCTGAACTCGGAGGTGTCGTGCATCCGGTACTTGGATTGGTCGGATCGTGAAGACGTGTGACTACATCAACCCCGTTGTGCTGACGCTTCTGCTTTCGGTCCACGAGGGTACATGGACACACTCTCCCCTCTCGTTGCTATGCATCACCATGATCCTGTGTGTGCGTAGGAATTTTTTTAAAATTTCTATGTTCCCCAACAACAAGGGTGGGGGCACGCCCAGGGGGCAGGCGCGCCTCCCTGCCTCATGGCCCCCTCGCTTCTTTCTTGGCGTCTACTCCAAGTCCCATGGATCACGTTTGTTCCAAAAATTACTCTCTCGAAGGTTTCATTCCGTTTGGATTCTGTTTGATATTCCTTTTCTATGAAACACTAAAATATGCAAAAAAAACAACAATTTGCACTAGGCCTTGGGTTAGTAGGTTAGTCCCAAAAATAATATAAAAGTGTATAATAAGGCCCATTAAACATCCAAAGCAGATAATATAATAGCGTGGAACAATAAAAAATTATAGATACGTTGGAGACGTACCAAGCATCCCCAAGCTTAATTCCTGCTCGTCCTCACGTAGGTAAATGATAAAAACAGAATTTTTGATGTGGAATGCTACCTAGCATAATTCTCAACGTAATTTTATTTATTGTGGCATGAATATTCAGATCCGAGAGATTCAAGACAAAAGTTTAATATTGACATAAAAATAATAATACTTCAAGCATACTAACTAAGCAATGATGTCTTCTCAAATAACATGGCCAAAGAAAGTTCATCCCTACAAAATCATATAGTTTGGTCATGCTCCATTTTCATCACACAAGAATGCTCTCATCATGCACAACCAGATGACAAGCCAAGCAATTGTTTCATACTTTAGTAATCTCAAACTTTTTTCAATTTTCACACAATACATGAGCGTGAGCCATGGATATAGCACTATGCGTGGAATAGAATATAATGATGGGGGTTATGTGGAGAAGACAAAAAAGATAAAGTCTCACATCGACGCGGAAAATCAACGGGCTAGGGAGATGCCCATCAATTGATGTCAATGCAAGGAGTAGGGATTGCCATGCAACATATGCACTAGAGCTATAAATGTATGAAAGGTCAACAAAAGAAACTAAGTGGGTGTGCAACCAACTTGCTTGCTCACGAAGACCTAGGGCATTTGAGGAATCCCATTGTTGGAATATACAAGCCAAGTTCTATAATGAAAAATTCCCACTAGTATATGAAAGTGACAAAACAAGAGACCCTCTATCATAAAGATCATGGTGCTACTTTGAAGCACAAGTGTGGAAAAAAAGGATAGCAGCCTTGTCCCTTTTTATTTCCTTTTATCATTTTTTGGGCCTTTCTTTTATTTTATTTGGCCTTTCCCCCTTTTTTATTTGGCACAATGCTCTTAATGGTGATCATCACACTTCTATTTATTTAGAACTCAATGATTACAACTCGATACTAGAACAAAATATGACTCTCTATGAATGCCTCTGGCGGTGTACCAGGAAGGGCAATGAATCAAGAGTGACACGTATGATAAATTATGCATGGTGGCTTTGCCACAAATACGATGTCAACTACATGATCATGCAAGGCAGTATGGCAATGATGAAATGTATCATAAATGAAACGGTGGAAAGTTGCATGGCAATATATCTCGGAATGGCTATGGAAATGCCATAAAAGGTAGGTATGGTGGCTGTTTTGAGGAAGATATAAGGAGGTTTATGTGTGATAGAGCGTATCATATCACGGGGTTTGGATGCACCGGTGAAGTTTGCATCAACTCTCAAGGTGAGAAAGGGTAATGCACGGTACCGAAGAGGCTAGCAATAATGGAAAGGTGAGAGTGCGTATAATCCATGGACTCAACATTAGTCATAAAGAACTCACATACTTATTGCAAAAATCTACAAGTCATAAAAAACCAAGCATTACGCGCACGCTCCTAGGGGTATAGATTGGTAGGAAAATACCATCGCTCGTCCCTGACCGCCACTCATAAGGAAGACAATCAAAAACACCTCATGCTTCAAATTTTTACACAACGGTTACCATACGTGCATGCTACGGGACTTGCAATCTTCAACACAAGTATTCCTCAAATTCACAACTACTCAACAAGCAGAACTCTAATATCACCATCTTTATATCTCAAAACAATTATCAAGTATCAAACTTCTCATAGTATTCAATCACTTTTTTATAAAAGTTTTTATTATACCAATCTTGGATGCCTATCATATTAGGACCAATTTTATAGCCAAAGCAAATTACCATGAAGTTCTAAAGGAATCTCAAAATAATATAAGTGAAGCATGAGAGATCAATAATTTCTATAAAATAAAACCACCACCGTGCTCTAAAAGATATAAGTGAAGCACTAGAGCAAAATTATCTAGCTCAAAAGATATAAGTGAAGCACATAGAGTATTCTAACAAATTCTGATTCATGTGTGTCTCTCCCAAAAGGTTTGTACATCAAGGATGATTGTGGTAAACTAAAAATAAAAGACTCAAATCATACAAAGATGCTCCAAGCAAAACACATATCATGTGGTGAATAAAAATATAGCCTCAAGTAAAGTTACCGATGGACGAAGACGCAAGAGGGGAGGCCTTTCGGGGCATCCCCAAGCTTAGGCTTTCGTTTGTCCTTAATTTTATGTTGGGGTGCCTTGGGAATCCCAAAACTTAGGCTCTTTCCACTCCTCATTCCATAATCCATCAAAACTTTACCCAAAACTTGAAAACTTCACAACACAAAACTCAACAAAAAATCTCATGAGCTCCGTTAGTATAAGAAAACAAACCACCACTTAAGGTACTATAATGAACTCATTATTTATTTATATTTGTGTTAAACCTAATGTATTCCAACTTCTCTATGGTTCATACCCTCCGATACTAGCCATAGATTCATCAAAATAAGCAAACAACACACGAAAAATTGAATCTGTCAAAAACAGATCAGTCTGTAGTAATATGTAGGTTCCGAATACTTCTGTAACACCAAAAATTCTCAAATAAACCGGTGGTCATGAGGAATGTGTCTATTAATCATCTACAAAATAATCAACCTAATTGCACTCTCCAGTAAAAAATGGCAGCAAATCTCGTGAGCGCTAAAGTTTTCTGTTTTTTACTGCAAGATCGCAAAAACATCCCCCAAGTCTTCCCAAAGGTTCTACTTGGCACAAACACTAATTAAAAGCATAAAACCACATATAAACAGAGGCTAGATGAATTATTAATTACTAAACAGAATCAAAAAGCAAGAAACAAAAATAAAATTGGGTTGCCTCCCAATAAGCGCTATCGTTTAACGCCCCTAGCTAGGCATAAAAACAAGAATAGATCTAGGTATTATCATCTTTGGAATGCAATCCATAAGTGGCTCTCATAATAGATTCATAAGATAATTTAATTTTATTTCTAGGAAAGTGTTCCATGCCTTTCCTTAACGGAAATTGGAATCTAATATTCCCTTCTTTCATATCAATAATTGCACCAATCGTTCTAAGGAAAGGTCTACCAAGAATAATGGGACATGTAGGATTGCAATCAAAATCAAGAACAATGAAATCTACAGGCACATAATTCCTGTTTGCAACAATAAGAACATCATTAATCCTCCCCATAGGTTTCTTAATAGTGGAATCCGCGAGGTGCAAATTTAGAGAACAATCATCAAATTCATGGAAACCTAACAAATCACACAAATTTTTTGGAATCGTGGAAACGCTAGCACCCAAATCACATAAAGCATATCATTCATGATTTTTATTTTTATTTTTAATAGTAGGCTCCTACTCATCATGAAGTTTTCTAGGGATAGAAACTTCTAATTCAAGCTTCTCTTCATAAGATTGCATTAAAGCATCAACGATATGTTTGGTAAAAGCTTTATTTTGACTATAAGCATGCGGAGAATTTAGCATGGATTGCAACAAGGAAATACAATCTATCAAAGAGAAATTATCATAATTAAATTCCATAAAATCTAAAACAGTGGGTTCATTGCTATGTAAAGTTTTGACCTCTCCAATCCCACTTTTACCAATTTTTGCATCAAGATCCAAAAACTCCGAATCATTGGTATGCCTTCTAACTAAAGTTGACTCATCTCCAGTCCCATCATTATCAAGATTCATATTGCAAAACAAAGATTTAATAGGAGACGCATCAATCACTTTTAGATCTTCATCCTTATTATCATCAAAACTAGAAGAACACGCTTTTATAAACCAATCTTTTTAGCATGCATCCTAGCGGTTCTTTCTTTGCACTCATCAATGGAAATTCTCATGGCTTTGAGAGACTCATTAATATCATGCTTAGGTGGAATAGATCTAAGTTTCAAAGAATCAACACCAAGAGAAATTATATCCATGTGCCTAGCCAACTCATCAATCTTAGACAATTCTTCTTCAATCAAAGCATTGAAACTCTTTTGCAAACTAATAAATTCTTTAATACTAGATTCAAAATCAGAGGGCATCTTATTATAATTTCCATAAGCATTGTTGTAGTAATTACCAAAAGTATTAGAGGAATTACTAGGATACGGCCTAGGATTAAAGTTTCCTCTATACGCGTTGTTACCAAAATTGTTCCCACCAACAAAATACACATCCATAGATTCATTATTATTCTCAATCAAAGTAGACAAAGGTATATCATTAGGATAGGAAGAAAGACTCTTATTAGCAAACAATTTCATAAATTCATCCATCTTTCCACTCAAAACATTAATTTCTTCTATAGCATGAACCTTTTTACTAGTAGATATTTCGGTGAGCCATTGAGAATAATTAACCATAATATTATCTGGGAGTTTGGTAGCTTCTCCTAAAGTGATTTCCATAAAAGTGCCTCCCGCGGCCGAATCTAAAAGATTTCTAGAAGAAAAATTCAATCCACCATAAAAAAATTGTATGATCATCCATAAATTAAAACCATGAGTAGGGCAATTGTGAATCATTATTTCATCCTCTCCCATGATTGTGCACCATGCTCATGATCTAGATGCTTAAAGTTCATAATATCATTTATAAGAGAGATGGTCTTAGCGGGAGGAAAATACTTAGAGATAAAAGCATCTTTGCACATGTTCCAAGAATCAATACTGTTTTTAGGCAAAGAAGAAAACCAAGTTTTAGCACGATCTCTAAGCGAAAACGGAAATAGCTTCAATTTAACAATATCATTATCCACATATTTGTTATTTTGCATATCACACAAATAAACAAAGTTGTTTAGATGGGTAGCGGCATCTTCACTAGGAAAGCCAGAAAACGGATCTTTCATGACAAGATTCAGCAAAGCAGTATTAATTTCACAAGATTCAACATTGGTAAGAGGAGCAATCGGAGTGCTAATAAAATCATTATTGTTGGTATAGGAAAAATCACACAATTTAGTATTATCTTGAGCCATCGTGACAAACAATCCAACACACAAGCACACAAGAAGCGAGCGAAAAAGATGCGAACAGAAAAAGAGGGCGAATAAAACGGCAAGGGTGAAGTGGGGGAGAGGAAAATGAGAGGCAAATGGCAAATAATGTAATGCGAGGGATAAGAGTTTGTGATGGTGTAACGCCCTCGATGCGGCTATAGCTCCCACGTGTCGAGGCACGACTTAGAGACATAACCGCATTGAAAGCAATGTCGCAAGTTAGGCAATCTTCACAACATCGCATGTAATATAAATTATAAAGGAGGGATAACATAGTTGGCTTACACTCGCCACGTCAATCAAGTACATAAATAACATTACATCATCCAAACACTCATGGCCCGACTACGGCGCCAAAATAAATGACAACCCAACATGCGACACGGTCCCGATCACCCCCAACTAGGCACCACTACTGATCATCAGGGAAAGACACGTAGTATCGTTGAGAGTCCTCGTCGAACTCCCACTTGAGCTCAAGCGCGTCACCTGGAGCGGAAACATCAGGCACGACATCTGGTTTAATAGTAATCTGTGAGCCACAGGGACTCAGCAATCTCACACCCTCGCGATCAAGACTATTTAAGCTTAATAGGTATGGCAAGGTAAATATATGTGGAGCTGCAGCAAGCGACTAGCATATAAGGTGGCTATCCTGTTCGCAAAAGAGAGCGAGAAGAGGGGGCAAAGCGTGAATGAAAAACTAGAAGGCATCCTGCGGCAAGCATTACTCCAACACCGTGTTCACTTCCCGGACTCCGCCGAGAAGAGACCATCACGGTAACTCACACTGTTGATTCATTTTAATTAAGTTTAAGGTTCAAGTTATCTACAACCGGACATTAACAAATTCCCATCTGCCCATAACCGCGGGCACGGCTTTCGAAAGTTCAAATCCCTGCAGGGGAGTCCCAACTTAGCCCATGACAAGCTCTCACGGTCAACGAAGGAATAGACCTCCTCCCCAGACGTTCCGATCAGACTCGGTATCTCGGTTCTTCAAGACACTTCGACAGGTTAAAACAAGACCAGCAACACCGCCCGAATGTACCGGCAAATCCCGATAGGAGCTGCACATATGTCGTTCTCTAGGCACACTCAGATGAGCCAGACGTCGGGTAGGCCAGCCCAGAGTTGCCCCTGGTAGCCCCAGACATCACTCGGTTGGACCAACACTCACAGGAGCACTGGCCCGGGGGAGCTAAAATAAGATGACCCTCGGGCTCAGGAAACCCAAGGGAAAAAGAGGATAGGTGGCAAATGGTAAAACCAAGGTTGGGCATTGCTGGAAAAGCTTTAATCAAGGGGAACTATCAAGGGGTTCCCATTATAACCCAACTGCGTAAGGAACGCAAAATCCGGGAACATAACACCGAGATGACGGAAACTAGGGCGGCAAGAGTGGAACAAAACACTAGGCGAGAGGCCTAGCCTTCCACCCTTCACCAAGTATATAGATGCATTAAGATATCATGGCAATATAATGATATCCCAACAAGTAAATAATGTTCCAATAGGGAACGGTCTCCAATCTTCACCTGCAGCTAGCAAGGCTATAAGAGGGGTTGAGCGAAGCGGTAACATAACCAATCAACGGTTTGCTAGGACATGGTGGGTTAGAGGTTTGACATGACAATTTGGGAGGCTTGAAAGCAACTGGTAGGCATCGTAGCATTGGCATAGCAAAAGAGCGAGCATCTAGCAAAGCAAAGATAGTAGTGATCTCGAGGGTATGATCATCTTGCCTGCAAAGTTGTCAGAGTTGACTGGATCCTCGAAAGCAAACTCAACAGGATCCTCGTTGGCGAACTCGTCTCCCGACTCTACCCAAACAAGACAAACAAGCAAATGGAACACAATCAACCACGTGCAAAGCTCAAACAATATGATGCAAAGATGATATGCTATGCGGGATGCGATGCAGGATGCATATGCAAGATTTGACAAGGGATGCATGGACCTGGCCTCAACTTGGACATCCAAGTGTGCCACTGGAAAGATGAGATGAAATTTCTTGAAAACGATATAAAGAACGCCGGAATCGGAGTTACGGTTTGGAAATGGCAAGCAATTCAAATATGGCCACGTTTTGCTTACAGCAAGTAGCCATATAAATGCAATGAGATGAACATGCTAGAGCACCCAAACATGGCATAAAAATACATGGTAGGGATGCATTTATGATGCTTAACAAAAGTCTAGCACTGAGCTACGGCCAATTCATCCATTAAAGGTTCAAACAAGCATGGCAAAAATGCATATGGTAAACAGATCTCAGACTTAGTGAAATTAACACTTGTCTGGAATTTCAGATCAGATAGCACTCTTGGGAGCAACAAAACTATATGCTACAGGACCTGAACATGGCAATGTAAAGCATGGCATGGAACTACTCAAAGAGCTTAACAAAAGTCCCATAGTGACCTTGAGCCAAAAGGGATCAGAAAATACATTTGCAAGCATGTGAACATGGAAAAAACATGAACAGATCACAGACTTAGTGAAAACTGGAGCATGCTGAAACAGATATCAAGTAGGCATGTCTACGAGCTCGATGCACTCACTAAAGAGCAAGTCATGACAATCTAAGCATACACCCATCAAGAATACACAAAATTCCAGCTAGACATGGCAAGAACAATAACATAGCATGCACGGATCAACTACAACATCATCGGCAAAATCGCTAACAAGTAGACAATCTGCCCAGATTCACGAAATAACAAAAGTAGAGCTCGATTGACTCAAGCTAGGGTGCTCCATAATTGCAAACAAAGACATGGATGGATAGAGCACTACAAGATTAACAAAACATCCTTACTGATCATCCTCAAAAGAGGCACGGATCACTAGGAAACAACATGAACATATGGCCATATGAGATAAACATCTCAAGGACTTAGTGTAAATGCGTCCCTGAAATCAGCATCATCAAGTACCTCACTTTGCAAGCTCGTGCTAGTCACCACACTCATCACAAAAATACATGGGTTGCACCTCTGGAAAGATGGAAAAACCCTTAACAAAACATATGTAGAGCTCATCGGAATATCATGCACACAATAATCATGGCAAAAATGACAAATAACTAAATGGAGTAGCAGATCTGACAATTAACTCAAGTAGAACTCTTCTAACAGCATTTCGGGCATCAAGATGAACTCAAATGAAAATGATGCACCGGAATGAAATGATGTACTCTCTGAGATGAACATTTTGATATGCTATATGCCCAAAACGGAGTTATGGATGAGGAGTTACGATGCGATGAACAGGAGCATATGAGCTAGGGTTTCGGGCAAAAAGTCAACCCACGAGATTTTAGATCTCAGATCTGGCACGCTCTACGAGGTTCGTCGGCCGGAGCTTCGAGGTTGCCGGAGGGTCGCCGGACTTGCCGTTCCCAGGAGGAGGAGGGAGAGGGAGCCGGATCCGGGCACGAGGGCGGCGGAGGAGGTGACGGCGGTCGTCGGGCGCGGCCCCGACGCGGCTTGGTGGCGGCGGACGGAGGGGAAGAGGCGGAGGTCGGCGATGGCGC